>NC_079212.1:122488025-122788025 GCF_029633865.1 Lampris incognitus
GTAAACAAAAACATTAACAACAGCACATCATTTCACTCATAATTTACCGCCCACCCTTAAACTTATTTATCTCAAAACTTACTTATTTACCAACAACAAAAGGTTAACAATTACAGAACAAATCGACTCTTATTTTTTTCTTTTCTTTTTTTCCAAATCAATTTCTAGTGTAGTATGCATTATAGATTGTAAATTCAGCTGTTTCCCACCACAGGGGCTGCTAGTATTGTAGCGACCATGGAAGACGGTCGGGATTATGGGGCTGTTGCATTCATGTTCAGATCATTGGCTCTATAAAGAGATCATGTGTCATGTGATAATTGGTCCAGTGTGTGTGAGTCAGACATTGAGGGTGCCAACTTAAATTATGCTCTTGTTCTGGGATCTGTGGCAAGAGTCTATGTAGGGTTGAAGAAGTGTTCTTATAAGGCGATGGATGCCTGTTAATGCCAGGTCTGAACAGGGCCATATGTGGTTTTCAGTTGTTTCTCCACTATCCCCCTTTCAGTCTGTTCTCAGCCGGTGGGTTATGGTAGCGTATTTGAACTTCGTTGTATGTTACCGTAATGTACAGGGGGAAAGTGCAGCAGACTGAGCCATTTCAAAATCAACAGCACAATGGGTCTGAAATATTGGATTCAAACATTTGTTCCAAGCTAGCTAAACATTTTACCCCACCGGCGGGACTGCAGAGACCTTGGGGATCCTTAGCATACCTTCAGAGATGTGATAGTGGTTTGAAAATAGGTAAAAAAGTGACCTTTTGATTAATTCCTCGTATTTACTTATGATAACCTTATGTGACCCCCATGTCAGAGTAACGGGTTACAGAGAGATGGGGTCACACACAGGGCTTCCCGTAGAGGGTTCTGGTGCAGATCTGCCATTGAAAGTACATGTAAACAGGGAATGTATTAAATATGTGTGTATTTTTCTGTGATAAATCATTAATAACAATTTTAGATGATTAGAAGTTGTTTTCATGGCTTCCTCATCTATCAATTGCCATTACCTAATGATCTGAACATGGATGTAGCAGTCCCATAACCCCTTACACTTCCCTGGTACATAGCCATCACTACAGTATTGACAAACTTACCAGCCAAGGCAAAACTTGACCAGTGTTGGTCTAGTGACCGCTATCCCCAACATGACCAACCCATCCCGAGACTTGACTCACCCACGCAGGAATCTCTGTGCTCTTCAAATCCAGCAGAGCACACACATCTCCCGATTGGCACCAGCCACTCGCCCTCGGCGCTGCAGTACATCTTGGGCGTGTCCCTCTCCTCGGCATGGTCCACACACTGACCCCTGACCTCCACTAGGGAGGAGGAGTCGGCGCCGGTCACCACATCTGTAAAGACTGCCAGGTTGCGGCTCACGCCCACGCAGCGCTTATAGTACACCCTGACTGAGGTCAGGGCAATGCACGCTCCGATGTCCTGGAAGGCCAGGTAAAACCCTCGCCGGCTCAAGGGGCCCACCCCTCGCACCTACACAGAAGAGATTCACACAGGCTTCAATTAATGAACTCAAACTAGCACACCTTCTCCCTCGCAAGTGTCAACCGAATCTGTGTGGTAAAACAGATGCCACATGTAAAGATGTTGCACAGAATAAAATTGCATCCATCGCACGAAAGATGCCATTTAAATTAATTGATCGATTGATTAAAGTTTACCTACGCAACAAACTTACATAGCTTTGGAGTAAGCGTTGAATTTAATGTACAGGATCCTCTATTGGTATTTCGATCATTTCAGCTACAATGAATCTGTTTGCCCTCATTGACTGTAACCATGTTAGGGCTCGGTCTGTTGACCAACCTGGCAACCAGCAATGAGAGCGGGGGAAGGGCGCGTCTGAAACACCTGCAGCCTATCTACTCGTTAACCACTCTAGTATAAGTTTGTTTGCTTTCCAGAACTCGTCGCGAGTTCGTCCTGAACAGTCCCGTGAGTAAATTCTTCGTCTCGAGTTTTGTGACATTTCTGTGTCTCCCGGTGGAGTACAGATTGTAGTATTCTCCGTGTTTTTGCTTGTTTGATTATTCCCTTGTGTCAGTTCTCCTTGAGAGCTTGTTCGGATAAGAACTCTCTTTGTGTTTTCCCCATTGGATTTTCCCATCGTGATTTTCTAGTTGAGATCAAGTTTTTGATATTCTAATTTCTCCTCTCTCACTGTGGATCTTATTACTCGGTTGGACTTCCACCTTAAAGGAGCAGTTTGTGTTTTTTCCCCTTTCGGACTCAAGAGGAGCAGTTTGTGTTTTTTCCCTTTCGGACTTTAAAGGAGCAGTTTACGTTTTTTCCCTTTCGGACTTTAAAGGAGCAGTTTACTTTTTTTTCCTTTTCGGATTAAGGGGGCAGTTTACGTTTTCCCATTTTTAAGAAGCTATTCTCAAGTTCCGCCTGAAGCGCCTCCCCCTTCTGGCCAGGCCCGGCCGGCTCTCCTCTACGAGTCCTGCCAGGTTGGTGCTTTACTTTGTCTTGTGTTGTCGCTATTGGGTTCGTTCTACAAACCTTAACAAACCATATGTCCATCCAAGTGTTATTGTGAGAATTTTGCTGTTTCGACTCAAGAAAGCTTGATGGAAACGGCCAATATGGGAAAGGATCCGCATGATGCACACAAAGTTTGCATGTTCGCTTGCTGTGGATACATTTTTTTTATTCGATATGAATAAATCAAGTTCAGGTTCCACTTTATTGTCATGTGTAGAATGCAATGAAATTATTGTGCTCTGGCTCTCTCTGCCATGATACAAAGGACACAAGGACGCCCCCCCCCCAAAAAAGATATACAGTACATGATAACACAACAATGTAAGGTTCATATGGGTGTGTCAGCTGTTCAGCATCCTGACTGCCTGTGGGAAGAAACTATTATTAAGATGGGTGGTGTGTGATTTGATGCGCCGGTAGTTTTTTTTAGATGGAAGGAGTGAGAACAGAACATGAGTGGTGTGGCTGGTGTCCTTAATGATGTTTTGGGCTTTCCTTTCTGCAGTGAGTGGTGTAAATATTATGAAGTTGTGGTAGTTCCATGCCAATGATCTTTGCTGCTATGTTTACAGTCCTTTGCAGCTGTCTGCAGTCCTGAGCAGTCAGATTGCCAAACCACACTGTGTGATACAGCCTGTCAAGACAGTCCTAATAAAAGTTCATAAGAGTTTTGGTACTCATACCAAAACTCTTGCGATGCCTCAGAAAATACAGTCTTTGCCTTACTGAGGGTGCAGTTGGTATTGAGAGACCATGTGAGGGTGTCTGTGATGTGTAAACCGAGAAACCTAAAGCTGTCCACAGTTTTAACAGATGACCAATTGATGGTAATAGGAATTTGACTTCCTCTGATCTTTCTAAAGTCAACAATGATTTCTTTTGTCTCATTGACATTTAGAGAGAGATGTTATCATGGCACCATATGGTTAAATCTTCCACTTAAATGTGGTAGATTGCAATGGAAATGTATTTGCAGAATAAAACAGGACATGCAGGATAGAATTTAATCACATGATTAACTGTTTCTTAATCTTAGCTGGTCCATCTTTCTTATGGGTCTCAATGTACGGCCATATGACATAGGACACTTAGGCCTCCCTTCATTCAGGGTTTTGTTGGTTCAAACAGATCTGATGGAAACGCACCTTAATTTGCATGATGGAAACAGTTGGATGGAAATATAACTAATGACCGCTGCAAAAAACAAAGCCTGCTTGATGGGAGCAGCAAATCTTGGTACTTTCTCTTGAATCCCTCATGAGGTTATGTGTTGTAAGAATTGTAAGAATAAAAAAAACAAAACAGTTTTATCTGTTCAATACAATAGGTTGATGTTATTTGCAGATGTGAATTGTGGTGGTTGTTACCTCAGTGTTGAGTTTCAATCTGCGGACCCCCAGATCCACCCCTGTGAAGCTCTCATCAGCAGCAATGGTGTCAATCTTGATGAACTGGTTCTCTCTGATGGCCGAGCCCACCGCTCTGTCAGATTCATAGTAGTAGAGGTTGAAGGTTTCCTAGAGCAAACACGAGTATAAAAATAACTCAGTGTGACCTGGGTAACACTTGTGTCAATCACAACAGTATCTGTCTTTAAATATAGGGGTACCACAAGAATGCTATTGTATGGTTTGCATGTCTTCTGTGATTTTTGAAATGTGAAAAGGAAAGAGCAGAAATAAGGATGAAACTAACGCTATATATTTCCATTTCAATAATTACTTTTTGGAATTTCAAATCTTCTCAACAACTTAATTAAACACTGGAAATGAGGATCAAGGACATTTAACTGAAATTCGGAAGTCAAATTGGACTCCGTTTAGAGAATCAGCACAATTATTACCTACTATGGCATTATGCAGGAGAAAGACAAGTTAAATATAATTTTATAGATGTTGCCTTTGACTTGAATTTACAGCTACAACTTATAATGTTGTGATAACACATGATGAGATACGATGCATTTTTATCAAGCATTGTGACTTCTTTACAGGTTTTAATGACTACATTGTAATTCTGTATATTTAGTACAATTACATGGATAACAGTCTTTGTAGAGGATTAAGCTTGATGACCCCCTTGAAAATGAGATGGTACATCTCAAGGGGTTATTCCTAATAAAGAATTTCCAATAAAGCTTGAACACAGTCTCTTCAATATGGTCTCACAGTCTCTTTCTCTCAATATCAGCGCCAGGCTGCAATCTACAACTCCACTTTCACTTTCCCTGTCCAGCGCTCTTTTCTGTTTAAGGCTCCCCATCCTTTTTCTCCGCATTCACCCCTCCCTATCTTACCTTATGTTCGTCTTCCCCTCAGCTTCCCTACCTCTTTTTTCGCCCCCTTTTTCTCCCCAGTTGTATCCGCCCAATTATGCCACTCTTCTGAGCTGTCCAGGTTGCTGCTCCACCCCCTCTGCCAATCTGGGGAGGGGTGCAGACTACCACATGTCTCCTCTGATACATGTGGAGTCACCAGCTGCTTCTTTTCACCTGACAGTGAGGAGTTTTGCCAGGGAAACGTAGCGCATGGGAGGATCATGCTATTCCCCACAGTTCCCCCTCCCCTCCTGAACAGGTGCCTGACTGACCAGAGGAGGCGCTAGTGCAGCGACCAGGACACATACCCACATCCAGACTCCCACCCGCAGACACGGCCAGGTGTGTCTGTGGGGACGCCCAACGAAGCCGGATGTAACACGGGGATTCGAACTATCGATCCCTGTGTTGGTAGGTAACAGAATAGACCGCTACGCTACCCAGACGCCCTGCTTCCCTACCTCTCTGTCAGTGCTGTTACCTTGCAGGTGCCCAGTACTCCAGGCATGCTGTTGCAGTCTCTCAGAGTGAACTTGACCTCGATGTAGATCCTTCTGGCTCCATCACGAGGGATCCACCCAGTCCTCAGCCAATTGTTCTGACTGGGGCTCATGACATTACAGACCTATCTCAAAAGAACAACCAGCAACAAGAACAACAACAAAACAAAAATGATAATAATATGTGTGGTTCTATTTATGCCTGACAACACACATCGCTGATTTTATGATGCATCCATAATGGATAACAGCAGAAATCTAGGAACACACACTGAGCAGATTACACACCTGGTATGTGTGGATTGGACTGAAGTACTCGTCCATCTCGTTAATGGCATCCCACTAGGGAGAGAGAGGAGAAGAGATGGAGATTTTGGATGAGAGGAAGTGGGGGGGGGGTGCAAGTTCTCGGGTCAGTCACACATTTGAGGATCCATGTTGTTCAGACTGATGGGAAGTAAACAAACCCCCCTGCTCCATCCAAGACTACAAAAGCGTGATCACATGATCACATCTGCATAGTTGTATTGAACCAAGTTGGAATATTATTAGCTTTGGCTTTACATGAAACGCATGATGACATCTGTCATTAAAGCAGCAGCCATGCACAGGTGATATATGTGAATCCTTTACATACAGAATATTAATATGGCCTGTTTTACATTTGCAGGTGACTGATGTTGTCAAATCTCACTATCAAAATAGATGTGAGTTGGCGGGGGGGGGTTGGAATTAAAGCGTAGAGGCGTTTTATTTTTATGCAATGTGTAAGTTGGCTTTTCAGTGAATTGATGATACAAATGCATCTGAACTATTTTACAGAAAAAAAGTATTTTTCATCTCAGACTGAAGTCACATGAGGTAGCAATGAGAGAAAATGTCCATAAACAATCCTAAACTGGAATAAATGGTACAATTAAAGTATGCTAATGAATTCCAATTCATCATGCCAGTAGATGATACTGAACGCATGCATCCATGTGTTCTACATTTCAGAACATTGAAATCCACTTAATGTGATCCCGGTGGGCCGCATTTGTTTTGATTCAGTGTCCCTCATTTATGTGATTAGATTTACATTATTTACAGTCGCTTGTCGCTGTTGAGCAGGAATAGAATCAGGAGAGAGGAACAATAAGTCTGTTGTTGATAATGTGTTGATATTTATGATTGTGCAGACAGCATGTGTTTTACGACTCCCATCTGACCTCATCCATAAAGAGGAAGCTCAGTCACTAGACAGTTTATTCTGTTTACAATTCTGGATAAATTCTGGAAAGATTCAGGGTTTACACTGGTAGATCACTATGCACAATGTGCACAATTGTATTTTTTTTTCCAGTGTAGGACTTAGAAATGAAGAAAAAAAAAGTATATAGTATACACACACACATATACAGTGCTGCTTGAAAGTATGTGAACCCCTTGAGCAGTTTAGATTTTTCTGTTGTTTTACCATGATTTTCTTATTCAATCATCACCAGTTTTCATGTATGAAATGTCAGATATATGTTTATCAGTTGCATGTACTTGTTTAGTGGGACTTGTTTAAGTAGCCCAAAAACTACATGAAACATGGAATTAGTGTATGTGCAAAAGTAAGTGAACCCCCAGCTGCATTGGTTAAGTCAAGCAGGTAACAGACTCGGGGTGAAACACATTTGGGTGCTTAATTAATCATTTAAGCAGACCAATGAAATGAGACATCCTTGGGAAAGGGTTTGGCCTGCACTAATTAAAAGAGAGAGGAAACCAACCAAACCACTGTGGTCCCATACAAATCAACAACGCCAAGAGCAAAGGAGATATCCGGGGACATGAAGAAGAGGGTAGTGATAGCCCATCAGTCTGGGGAGGGATATAAGACCATCTCCAAAAGATTCCAGCTCCATCCATCCACTGTAAGACAAATAATTTACAAATGGAGGGCCTTCAACATGACAGCAACTCTGCCTAGAAGTGGACGCCCATCAAAACTATCACCCAGAAGCACCAGAAAAATAATAAATCAGGTAAAGGCCAACCCACACATCACCTCTAGAGAGTTGCAGACCTCTCTGGTAGCATCTGGGACAAATATGCATGCGTCTACAATCAGAAGAAAATTGAATAGCCATGACATTCATGGAGGGTTGCTAGAAGGAAGCCTCTGCTCTCAAAAAAGAACAAAGCTGCCCATTTCAACTTTGCCAGAGAGCACTTGGACAAACCAGAGACCTTCTGGAAGTCCATTCTCTGGACAGACGAGTCCAAAATAGAATTATTTGGTCACAATCAAAACCAACATGTTTGGAGAAAAGCCAACACTGCATATGAAGAAAAGAACCTCCTCCCAACAGTGAAGCATGGTGGTGGAAATGTGAACGTCTGGGGCTGCTTTTCTGCTTCTGGACCTGGACAACTCCATATTATCCAAGGAACCATGAATTCTTCGGCATATCAACAAATTCTTGACCAGAATCTCCTGCCATCAGTCAGGGAGTTGAAGCTGGGACGAAAATGGATTATGCAACAAGACAATTACCCAAAGCATTCCAGCAAAACTACAAAGGAATGGCTTCAGAGAAAGAGGATTCGTACTCTGGATAGGCCCAGTCAAAGTCCGGATCTTAATCCAATTGAAATGTTGTGGCGAGACCTGAAGAAGTTGGTACATACCAAATGTCCCTCCAACCTCTCTCAGAGGAGTGGAGAAGAAGCATACTGGTACCGATTTTCAAGAACAAGGGCGATGTGCAGAACTGTAACAACTACAGAGGTATAAAGTTGATCAGCCACAGCATGAAGATATGGGAAAGAGTAATAGAAGCTAGGTTAAGAGGAGAGGTGATGATCAGCGAGCAGCAGTATGGGTTCATGCCACGAAAGAGCACCACAGATGCGATGTTTGCTTTGAGAATGTTGATTGAGAAGTATAGAGAAGGCCAGAAAGAGTTGCATTGTGTCTTTGTAGATTTAGAGAAAGCTTATGACAGAGTGCCGAGAGAGGAGGTGTGGTATTGTATGAGGAAGTCAGGAGTTGCAGAGAAGTATGTAGGAGTGGTGCAGGATACGTATGAGGGCAGTGTGACAATGGTGAGGTGTGCGGTTGGAATGACAGATGGGTTCAAGGTGGAGGTGGGATTACATCAAGGATCGGCTCTGAACCCTTTCTTGTTTGCAATGGTGATGGACAGGTTGACGGACAAGATCAGGCAGGAGTCTCCATGGACGATGATGTTCGCGGATGACATTGTGATCTGTAGCGAGAGTAGGGTGCAGGTTGAGGAGAGCCTGGAGAGGTGGAGGTATGCACTGGAGAGAAGAGGAATGAAAGTCAGTAGGAGCCAGACGGAATACCTATGCGTGAATGAGAGAGAGGACAGTGGAATGGCCAGGATGCAAGGAGTGGAGGTGACAGGCATTTGAGTTTAAATACTTGGGGTCAACTGTCCAAAGTAACGGGGAGTGCAGTAGAGAGGTGAAAAAGAGAGTGCAGGCAGGTTGGAGTGGGTGGAGAAGTGTGTCAGGAGTGATTTGTGACAGAAGGGTACCAGCAAGAGTTAAAGGGAAAGTTTACAAGATGGTTGTGAGACCAGCTATGTTATATGGTTTGGAGACAGTGGCACTGACGAAAAGACAGGAGGCGGAGCTGGAGGTGGCAGAGTTGAAGATGCTAAGATTTTCACTGGGAGTAACGAAGAAGGACAGGATTAGGAACGATTATATTAGAGGGACCGCTCAGGTTGGACGGTTTGGAGACAAAGCAAGAGAGGCAAGATTGAGATGGCTTGGACATGTGTGGAGGAGAGATGCTGAGTATATTTGGGAGAAGGATGCTGAATATGGAGCTGCCAGGGAAGAGGAGAAGAGGAAGGCCAAAGAGGAGGTTTATGGATGTGGTGAGGGAAGACATGCAGGTGGCTGGTGTGACAGAGGAAGACGCAGAAGACAGGAAGAAATGGAAACGGATGATCCGCTGCGGCGACCCCTAACGGGAGCAGCCGAAAGTAGTAGTAGTAGATTTGTATAGCCCCAAATCACAAAGTACTTTACAACCAGTGCAATATATAGATATATGACACCCTCTATCCTTACAGCCTCGACTACAGTGAGGGAAAACGTCACAAGAAAACGTTATCACGAAAAATTTAAAAAAGAAGGGAGAATTGATCCCGTGTATAGATGTGTGAAAACAGTTATGTGGATGTGTTTGTATTAAAGCGTCTGTGAATGTAGCTAATCATGTGTAGCTGCATATGATAAGGTTAACCCTCCAGTACTCAGCATGCTGGGTAATTGCAAGAGAAACTGTTAACCTCCGAAAGTTGTTGGTTTGAGCCAAATCAATTTGGACAAGAGGATGACTTTCCAGCTCCCCACTCACCCTCCAACACCAACCCCCCCCCCCCCCACACACACACACACGTCATCCCACCTCCTCCTCAAGGCACCACCAGTCCAAAAAAATCACTGGTATAATTAAGATGTGGGAAGTCTCACCCATCCCCCCCCCCCGGTCTCTCTCTCTCTCATCTTTATCAGCTAAATTGAAACCGTCCTTGAACTTATGAAGACCCTGGCTAATTAGTGGGGTGTATAACCTCTATCTCCCTCATTATTCCCTCCTTGGCACTGCCGCACTCTTAACCCCTTCTTTTTTTGACTAAGGAGAAATCTTAGATATTCCTTCTTGTAATTTTTTTTCCACGGGAGCCAAAAATCAGAGGCTCAGAGACTTGCAGTTGGCTTTTTTTTTGGGGGGGGGGGCTTTGTGGCCCACAGGGGGGTGTAACATAGGCTGTTGTTGCAATTGTAAAAATAACAATCTTTTCTACTTGTTCTCAGCAGACATCGACAGACAGGGGAAGAAGGGAGCGAGTGGCATTCTGCAGGGTATGTTTATCTATTGAGAGCGTGATAAGAGTTTTCTATTGACTACAACAACAGAATTGCTTTGCTTCAGAGTGACGGAGCGACAGTGCACTCTGTGTATGTGTGTGACTGTGCTGGAGAGAGAGAGAGAGAGAGAGAGAGAGAGAGAGAGAGAGAGAGAGAGAGAGAGAGAGAGAGAGAGAGAGAGAGAGAGAGAGAGAGAGAGAGAGAGAGAGAGAAATTAACGCTGTAAATTGCACATCTGTTTCTTGCCTGTCAACACTCTCAATCTCTCATCAGGGTAAATCAGATGGAGCAGTCACCAAGCAAAATTGTTAGCGCACAAACACACACGCACGCACACGCATGCATGCACGCACACACTCAGGAAGTTTTTAAGATAAACAAGCCAACCAAAAGAAACATTCAGGCCAAAGTGGACTCTATTAACCAACCCTGAACTCTTCTTTACATGAATTTATACACAACGTATTGTGGCGCTTCAACTCAATCACGAGTGGGTAAGACATTTACAAATGAAAACCTTTGGAAATTTATGAAAACATGTTGGCAGGTGTGCATATGCCATGCACATCTGTACAGAACTGTACTGTACTGTACTGTACTGACTGAGTCTCTGAGTCCAGCTGAGAGGTTTGCAGGTTTTGTTCTATTGTTTCAGAAACCTACAAGCCAGCACAGAGCTCCGGATTGTGCTGATATCAGCAGCCAGGTCAGTGACGAAGACAAGAAATGTGTCACAACATCTTAAGTGACCCTGGTTTTGCTTATCCGTACTGTTTGCCGGTTAGTCTCAGACACCTTAGTCAGGCCCCTTTACCGGTCATTTCCCGAGCTTGGGCTAAAGAATAAATCCGACTGGGCTTTTGGTATCTGGGCTTAAGCTTTGGAAGACCCCCGCCTGGGGGAGCTTAAGTTAGCAATATCAGCATCATACATCATAGTACATCTTAAATTAACAGTTTTTTAATGGTGAGCTTTAATGTGATTGTTTTTATCTATCTGATTTTTTTTATAATATCCCTCTGTAATCTTGTGTTCATCCATAACTTTTATTGTTTATCTAATTTTTTTTCTTTAACGGTGATTTAACATTTTTTTTTTATCAGCACAAGACTTTGTAAAGCGATTTCAGCTTTTATTATTGGATGAAAGTGAAATAATGGTGCATCGTTCGGAGCTGCATATACAATAAACGGGAGGTAATAATAGTAATAATGATGAAACATAGTAGCGCTTCTCCAAACATATGTTACAAAGTGTTATCACAGAACAAAAACAAAAAGGCATCAAAGTTAAATAAAAATGAGTTGTAAAACTCATGAAATGGGTCACAAAACAGGCGCTATGGTCATGAAACAAAAACACGCTATTGGGAGAAGACGAGCTCATGAAAATAAGATTTCAGCAGTGATTTCAAAAATGGTGTTAAGGTGGATTATCAAATTTCTTCTGGTATGTCATTCCAAAGCCTAGAGCCCCTGATAGCAAAAGCATAATAATGATAATAATAATAATACTAATAATGGATTACATTTATATTGCGCTTTATCTAGACACCCAAAGCGCTTCATAGTGAAGGGGGTAACTCACTTCAACCACCACCAATTGTGTAGCACCCACCTGGGTGATGCACGGCAGCGATTTTGCACCAGAACGCACATCACACATCAGCTTGAGGTGGAGAGGGAGGAATTGTTGAGCCAGTTACACAAGGGATGTTTAGGTGGCCAGATGGAGAGATTCAGGTTGGGAATATTGCCAGGACACCGGGGTACCCCCTACACCTTACGATAAGTGCCATGGGGTATTTAATGACCACAGTGAGTTAGGACCTTGGTTTAATGTCTCATCCGAAGTGCACATACGTAAGTCTTCTTAAGTGTGTGTCTGTGGAGGGGGATGGTGATGTGACAATAATCACTTCTTTATAATCTTATTGGTCTCAGATCAGCATTCACCCTATTATCTATAGAGACCTTATGATTACACGGCCTGAGTTCATCTCATCTCATCATCAGCCGCTTCTCCGGGGTTGGGTCACGGTGGCAGCAAGCTAAGTAGGGCACTCCAGACATCCCTCTCCCCAGCAATGCCTTCCAGTTCCTACTGGGGGATCCCAAGGCATTCCCAGGCCAGATTGGACATGTAGTCCCTCCAGTGAGTTCTGGGTCTACCCCGGGGTCTCCTCCCACTTGGACATGCCCAGAAAACCTCCCAAGGAAGGCGCCCAGGAGGCATCCTAATCAGATGCCCGAACCACCTCAGCTGGCTCCTTTGGACACGAAGGAGCAGCGACTCTACTTCGAGCTCCCTCAGGATGTCTGGCCTGCATTTTCATCTAGATATGTCATTCATTATCATCATCATCATCATTGGTGATCACTCGGGGTTGGGTATGACCGTCCTCCCTCTGGGTCCTCAGGTGAGCGTAGAGGCCAATCCTGGAGCCGCATAATGGGAGGATGCCTGCGCGTGACAGCTTTTTACATGGCGTGGCTGATGTGCCTGCAGCCACCACATGGTCCTTGGCAGGGGAGTGGCCAGAGTCCAATAGCATGGAGAACCAAGACAATTGGGGACCACCCTTTGTTGCTGCCTTCATCTGCCTTCACTGCCATCGTGACCTGGAGACATCTTCCGCCAGTTCCGTCGTTGAGGTCTTTGTTGGATCTCTGTTGGATCACGCTTCATCTGGAACCTCCCCCTTGACCTATCCACCTTGGGTGACCCTACCAGGAGCCAAGCCCTGGATGGCATAGCTCTTGGGATCATTGGTACATGCAAGCTGCTCCACCATGGCAAGGTGGTGATCCAGGAGAAGGATATTTCATTATTCTACCATAGAGCTGTCTGCAAATACTAATCAGTGGTGGAAAGGGACAAATTACAGCTACTCTTGTTACAGAACTTGAGTATTTTTCCCTTTAATGGTACTTTTTTGAGTATAATGAAACTATAGTACTTTCACTTTGAGTTGAATTAAATGAAGTATTCCACTTCGCTAGTTTTAATTTAACGAGTTTAAAAAAAAGTGACTCAAACCATACTAATGGTTCAATGCAGAATTTGTTTCAATAAGTCTTAAGTGTTGCTTGTAGTGTTATTTGGCTTGTTCATACAGTTTGTTTATCTGGGTTGTGTCCAATGATACTGGCTGTGTCAAATATGAATAATATTACCATATCTTTAGAGCTACAGCTGCGTTTGTTTGTAGATATGAAAAGAACAAGAGTCATCCACAAAGTAATTACTCGAGCAGTTTTTCAGTAAGAAACTAATTTACTCTGGCTTGAGTAATTTTCTTAATCAATACTCTTACTCGTATTCAAGTAAATTACCACTAAAGTAGCACATCTTTTACTTAATTAGGGATTTACAGTACTCTTTGGTACAACATTCCATTCACAGATAAATCAGTCGAAACCCACAGCCGCTTCAAATTTAACACCATAAATACTACTCTCACTGCCTGGAGGAAACCAAATGACATACTTAACCTCAAACGATCTCCTTCTATTCTCACCGCTATCTGGCATAACCCCATGTTAAAAATCAATAGGGAACCCATCAACAACTTCCCTGCATGGAAACAGAGGAGTAGCCAGCCTGGGGCATTTTTTCAGTGGCAACTCTCTCATGACCTTTGACCTTTTTAAACAAACATGCAACTTACCCAGCACTGTCTCTACCAGTACATATGTACAGTTGAAAGAGACCATAAAAAAAGAAAATTGATAACTTCCACAGCTTCACTCCTCCCTTACCACTAAAACTAGATTCATTTCAACCCAAAAATTACCATCACAGATTTACAAACACTTTTCTCACCATGATGGTGGCGCAGTGGTTAGAGCTGTTGCCTCACAACAAGAAAGTCCTGGGTTTAAACCCCAGGGTTGTCCAACCTTGGGGGTCATCCCGAGGTCATCCTCTGTGTGGAGTTTGTATGTTCTCCCCGTGTCTGCGGTGGGTTTTCTGCAGGTGCTCTGGTTTGCCTCCGTCAAAAAGACCTGCATGTTAGGGTTAATACTACTGTTTGTGCCCTTGACCAAGGCATGGCAAGATGAACTAGTTGGTCCCTGGGCGCTGTGCAGTGGCTGCCCACTCCTCCTGCTCGTAGCTACACTGCTAGGATAGGTTAAATGCAGAGCATAATTTCCTCATGGGGCTCAATAAAGTATCTCTCAAATGGACAGCAGACTTGAATATATATCAATTAGACATCAGTTGGCAAACCATATGTAACAACCCATTCTCCATGTCATACTACTCAAAAATTCAGCAAATTCAATACAAGCTCCTACACAGAGTATATGGGCTTCACAGACAGAAACACCTGCACACACTATCCCACTGCAATAGACCACCACTTCCATGCATTCTGGCTCTGCACACCAGTTGGGCTGTTTTGCTTGGGGGTCATGAGAAAGCTGTCCGAGATCCTCAACCTTACCATCCCCCTCTCTCCTTCCATCTCTCTGTTAGTCAATCTCTCCACACTTACAATCCCACAACATGTCCAAATTTTCATCTTAATAGCATTAACTGTGCCAAGGAAACCACATTACTCAACTGGAAAGACAGAACGACATTAACAATCAACCATTTGTTAAATCTGTTTACAGATCACTCAAACCTAGGAAAGCTCACAGCAACCCTAAACGACAATCTGATCCCATTCTATAACACCTGGTCTCCGTTCCTGCAGTTTATCCAGAGCTGATTCCCCTCCACACCGCCTCATTCACTCAGATCACCCACAGACTCACCCAACCCCAATATGAGGGCTGGTTCAGAGCCGGTGCCTAAACCTGAACCGGTTCTTTACGTTTCGACAGAAAAAAGAACCAGCTGTTGGCCAGGAATACTGGTTCCACAGTGGCACCAACTCTGCTGGACTAGAAGAAAGAACTGCTTATGTCAGGGGCTGTCATGATCAACAAGACTAATAGGGGATGCATTACTTGGCAACAGCAACCAATTCTGCCGAATAATACATGCACCCCTTAATACTCAGAAATGACACTTCAAATCAAAGTTGGTAGGACGCAAATGGTTTTTATGAGCACATATTTTATTTGTTCAACTTTGACAGAGGGAATTTGAAACCCCACATTAATATTTCCGTATTTAAAAAAATCTAATTTTAGTATATCTCGACAAAGAACACGGAGGAGTTCGCCCTACACTGCTTTAAATAATAGATAGCACTAGAATGCCGATCGATGTGTATCTGTTGCTGCATTGAATATTGGCGTGTAGCTGGCATCCAGTAGTGTTGTGTGTTGTGTGACTGTCAGCCCTTATGGAATAATGAGCATTGATGACTATCTAACCCCTCTGGGATGGAATAGTGCATTAATGGTTTGCTTTTATACATTCTGATATTGGTTAGATTTTGGTTGGCATGTGCTGATTGCATCCTTTTAATGACCAGGACAGGACAGAGGGGAAGAGAACAGGAGGAGAGAGTAGAGGAGATGAGAGTGTGACAGACGGATGAGACACCAAAAGAGCTACTGGAGAGGTGAAAAAGAGGAGAGTATCAGATAGATAAGACACAGAGTTAACACAGTTTGTCACAGTTCAAAAGGAGCCCTTGTTGCACAATAGAAGCAGACGCTATGAGACCAGGGTTGGTCAATTTTCAAACTTGAACAAAGCACTGGTAACATACAGTCTAGCATATGACTGCTTCATCAATGTTAAGGCTCTTATTTTTTCTTTGGGTTTTTCTCCTGCAGCTGAAAATAAAAATAACCATTAAGTTGAATGAGAACTCAGACTGCATTCATTTTGCTTACTTTGATTTCATGTTATGAAAGCCAGCCTACACACCTGACCCGAACCTTTTGATAGAGCACAGCATCTCACATCTTATATTTATTTTAGTCTGAAATAACTTGAAAATGGTGCAATTGTCGGGGGAAAATCTAAAGATTTCTGGGCTCGGCTAAGCTCCCAATGTTTCAAGAACAACTCCTCTGAATGTGGACATAAGAGCGCTGAGATATTCAAGGGGGCCATATCATGTAATGCTTTAAAAGTGAACAGCGGAGTCTTAAAACCAGCCAGAGAAGCTGCAGGAAGCTGATGCAGGGAAGCTAAAATGGGAGCTTATAGCTCTCTCTCTCCTCTTTGTTCTTGCTCATAAGGCTAGCTGCAGCGTTTTTAACCAGCTGAAGACAAATACAAGCTTTACTACTAAGAGAAGAGGAGAGTGCCACAGTAATGAAAACGGGCTGTAGTTTAGACATGAATAACTTACAGTGGGTGATGGTTGGCAACATGTAGTAGTCGTGCTATATTTGAACCCATGATGTCATGACTGCATGTGCATAACTCGGTCCACTAGGGCTAGACCACCATGTCTATCGATTAGTGTTTTGCCATATAGTCATGACGATCTTCATCATGTCAAAAGCAGATGAATACAGGGCCAGGAATCAACAATAATGATAGTTTCTTTCTTTCTTTTTTGTTTAGTTTAGTTTTTCGATTTCCCCCCATTTTTCTCCCCAATTGTACCCGGCCAATTACCCCACTTCTGAGCCATCCCGGTCGCTGCTCCATCCCCGCTGCCGATCCGGGGAGGGCTGCAGATTACGTCATGCCTCCTCCGATACATGTGGAGTCACCAGCCACTTCTCTTCACCTGACAGTGAGGAGTTTCGCCAGGAGGACGTAGCACGTGGGAGGATCACGCTATTCCCCCTCCCGAACAGGAGCCCCAACCAACCAGAGGAGGCGCTAGTGCAGTGATCAGGACACATGCCCACATCCGGCTTCTCACCCGCAGACACGGCCAATTGTGTCTGTAGGGATGTCCGAACAAGCCGGAGGTAACACTGGGATTCGAACCAGAGATCCCCGTGTTGGTAGGCAACGGAATACACCACTATGGTACCTGGACGCCCCCATAATAATGATAGTTTCTAATGCGCTGGCTACCTTTTCTGTACTGATAACCAACTTTACAACAGGGATGCGTCAGCATCAGTCAAATTACTCTAGCTTTTTGTGACAATAAGTGCATGTCTGGTCCACAGTTTCTCATTTTCTCTGACGCTTTCCCCCCTTTAATTTTGCAGCTCTTTGTTTTTTAATTAGAGCCATTTAGCTTTCCCTTTTCGACAAAGAAGTTCCAGTCTTGGCGCCTTAATATCTGTGAGGCTATTGTTAAGGAGAGCAGAAAGACTGGTGGAGTCTGGCGCTGTATTGAATAAAATCAATATCAACCTCTTTATGAGGCGTGATATGGAAACAAGTGGATGTCTGAGAAGATGAAAGAGAGAATGAAAGATGGGTTTCCAAATACAGAGAAAATTGGTTGAGGACAGACTTGATTATGTGTCGAAAAGTGCTTTTGATGTGCTGGTGCGGAAAACAGAAACTGTCTGCTCAGACTGTGTGTTTTTTTTTTTGTTGCTTTTTAACTGCTCATTTTTCAGATTCTGTACCTGAAAGGAAAAGTTGCTCTGAAGGCTCCAATTTGCTCCACTGCCTCTAAACAAGAAAAATCACCCAACCACAATAAGAAATATTACGGGATGAAATATGTTCAAGAAAACACAATAAGCTGAGTTAACAGTTCGCTTAATCAAATTTTGAGTGAACAGTGATGCTAGCAGGGAGACAAGCAAAGCCTACAGGTGACATTACAAATGTGCAAAACGTACCCTGCATGCTCTGCTGTTTTGGCCCGTGTCTCTATTCAAATAGAGTTCCTCAGTAGGACTTTCAATATTTCCTCGTCAATCAGGAGAGAGAATTAAAACATGAGCATCTGCCCTACAGCACCGGGGCTGACACCGAGCCGCTGTCATCATGATATACGGTAACATACAATATGTATGAGGTGAGGTGTAATTCATAAAGTCAAACGTCTCCATTTAAAAAACGTCACACCAACGCTGACAGACTGATTGATAGAACAAAAATGAAAAACAATAATGGCCCATTTTATGGCGTAGTAATAAACT
Organism: Lampris incognitus; assembly: GCF_029633865.1. Classification (NCBI taxonomy): domain Eukaryota; kingdom Metazoa; phylum Chordata; class Actinopteri; order Lampriformes; family Lampridae; genus Lampris; species Lampris incognitus. The sequence continues at coordinate 122,506,210 of NC_079212.1, forward strand.
ATGTCCTTTGTTGACAAAATTAGAAAAGGTTGAGCCTGCAGAGATTTGTGTAAATCTATTTAATAGATTTTTATGCTGAAATTCATCTTAACATGATGATTTTACCAAAACTGAGTGGCATTTTTTTTTATATTCAAGTGGGAAAAAAACAACACACACAAAAAAAACAAAAAACAAAACAAAACAAAAATACTGACAGCTTTGGTTTCAGTACCTTGTGTATCACTAAGAAACAAGAATCCAGGTTAAGAAGAAATTTGAGGCATCCAGGTGGCATAGCGGTCTATTTTGTGATTCTCCCACGTGTTACGTCCCCTTGGTCCCCACTGTCAGGTGAAAAGAAGCGGCTGGTAACTCCACATGTATCGGAGGAGGCATGTGATAGTCTGCAGCCCTCCCCGTATTGGCAGAGGGGGTGGAGCAGTGACTGGGACAGCTCGGAAGAGTGGGGTAATTGGCCAAGTACAATTGGGGAGAAAAAGAGGGAACCCCCCAGCCCCCCCCCAAAAAAACAACATTTGAATCAGAATCAGAATCAAATTTATTAGCCTAGTGTGCATGCACACGAGGAATTTGACTCCGGTTCACAGCAGCTTCTAGCCCTTGCAGACATCACTCACCCCCCACCCACCCCCCAAAAAAACAAAAAACAAAACAAAACAAAAACAAGAAAAAAAAAAGTGCTCAATTTCCAAACTTTGACATGACGGGTGCATTTTTATCATGCACCAAACATTAGAAAATAAGTGCATATATGAATGCTAGTCATTGAAACCCCCCCCCACCTTATTCTTAAATCTTCAGCATATCCTTACATAATCCAAAAATTCATAACCTAGTTCTTCTACATATGAATAATTCAATCTGATCTGTAATTTTCACTGCTGCTGTTTTTACAATAGTTAACAGGTTACGTTACACCTTTTTAACCATCAGATGATGAATCAGATGATCTTCTACCTCGCCCCGGATCCCGCCCCACCCAAACAGTTTACCACTCCCACTGCCCCAGCTGATTTAAGGCCTTACACCGAACACAACACACATGTGTTTTTAGAGGAAAGGAGCTGGAAGGCAGACAAGAGAAAGGAGCAGAATACTGTCTGCTTTGAAAGATCTAATTTCAGATTAGCGTGTTCGATGGAGGAATCCTTTGAGCCCATATATGCAGAGAGAGAGAGGCAGAGTGAAGGAAAGCATTAGAGAGGAGGGTGGAGACAGAGAGAGAGAGTGTTATAAAAAGTGCAAGAGGGAAGAGAAAGAGGAATTCGACAGAGGACAGGGGGATTGATGAAGAGGTAAAGAGAGTCAGCAGGGGATGACAGTAGTGTAGCACATGGTGTGCTCGGTGGTGGCATTTCCAGACTTAATGCTGGGCTCTGTGAGAACTAACAGGTCTGCATATTAACTTGCTGGAAATATCTGGCTCTACCCAACACACCTTTCCGCCTCTCAGCACATAACAAGAACAGATTTAATAACACAGCTGCTGTGTGTGTGTGTGTGTGGGGGGGTACTTTGACAGCAATAACCTTTCAGGAATAGGAGTGTTAATTGAACTGGTCGGGGATCAGTAGGGGATATGGTGTAATTTCTATCTATTCTGGGGTGATATTTTCTACAGAATGGTGTGTGTGTGTGTGTGTGTGTGTGTGTGTGTGATGCACAAACATGTGCATGGCAAGCTAGAGATGCACACACACACACACAGACACACACACACATATACCATGCAGTTGTCTGTGTGTGTGACTCATTAATGATATCACAATGCATTACGCTCAGATTTTACCAGCATGGAAGCTTCCAGAGAATAGCCCCGACAGCAACACCGTGACGCTATAGTCCTTTGTAGACCGTTCCAGAACATCCAAGGCCTTTGAAACCCCTAAAGCCTGAGTGACAATGTCTTCAAAAAGTAAAAAGTGGTGTGACTGAGAAGCATCTTCAACACTAGGGGAAACCCAGAAACCACAAACTCTAGGGAGTGGGGTCCTTGAAGTCTTGCTGATACCTGTGTTGTTGTCCTCTCTGCAAGGGACCGTCATGTCAGCCCATCAGCCATAATGTCCCTATAACAAATGCCACCAAAAGACATGGTGTGGTTGCTCCAACACCATGTCTATCTTTCACAACTGACTATGAATCGCTCGCAATAGCCTCATCATTCAAACACCTGAGTAGAATCTTCTCTGAGGACAACCATTGATCACCGACTTCAAAACTGTATCAAGCAGCTTTCACCTGGCTTTGGAAGTCTGGCACAGGGTCTTTCAAAACTAGATTGCTCACTGCTGAACCAAAGTTACCTGCATGTCACAGCTGTTTTTAGCAACACAATGCTGAAGCAAGGAGCCACTTGGAGCTATTGCAACGTGAACTTTGGCTGATTCCACAGTGGTTTCCTGTGGTGCATCCACATAATCACCCCACACATGTATTCCAAGTCCATTCAGAGATCCATTGTGTGGCGATATGAGCACCACACACCATACCCAGCACTATGCAGCGCTGCCAGCTTAGCTGTGTCAACAACTGGATCATCATCACAATTACCATTACAATGTCAGGTAGACATCAGGAGGACCAAAGTGAAAGGTCAAAGACTAACCCAGGGTTCTCCTATAAAATTGCAGGATGCAAACTGGATGCGGGAGGCAATTGTTTTTCCTGATTAGAACACGCTGCCTGGAAGAGAGTCAGATGTTTCAAAGAGAGGAAACTAACTGGAGACAGTGAAATATTTCAGGAGAAACATAACATGCCTTCTACCCCATCAATTATATTGAAACATCACTCACCTGCAAAAAGCCTGGCACAGCTAGATAGGCACTCCTAGAGAGAGCTGTACAGCTGTGAAAAACTAACTGCTTACGGGCAGAAGCAGAGGGCCTTGCCAAGATGGCTGAACAACTAAATACAAGTAAGTTTGTATCAATGTGTATGTGGTGTGGGAGAGGGAGAGAGAGAAAGTATGGGAGAGTTGGTAATGGCTTTAGTGAATAGACTTTTGACACTTCGGCTCATCACCTTCTCATCCACATCATGGTTTCCATGGTCCACATTAATCACACACACACACGCACACACATACATACATGTGCACACACACGAACTGTCCTGTCAGCAGTATTGATTGTGGAATGGCCAGTGGATGAACCTGTCATGGCCAACACGGATCAGAATGGAAGATAATGAAGTCTTCTTGCCCTATCTGACAGGTCCTGCTGTCTCAGAGAGAGAGAGAGAGAGAGAGAGAGAGAGAGAGAGAGAAAGAAATTCTTCAGGGACAGCCTACGGGGGCCCTAACTGTTGCCTGAATAAATTGGATGGAAAGAAGCCCCTTGAGTGGGAGATGTGATCTGTCATGATGTCATCTAAACGAGACACACATAGAGAGAGCTCAGGATGCAAATAAAGATACACACCCGTACGCCCACATGCGCGCGCGCGCGCGCACACACACAGACAAATTGAAAGTAACTGCAAGCTGACACTTCAGCAGTTTTCATGGACACAGTTTAACCTGGCTGAAAATAGAATAAAAAGGATTTCATCTTTACTGATATATCTCCCTGTCCCTCATCACCCTCCCCTTCATCTCTGTATTTTTAATTGACCTCTGTACAAAACCGCATTGTGAAGATGGCTCTCTATCTCTCAATACAGTTTAATTGGTGTGGATATTACCAAAATATCTACATGCAGGATGAATTTAAAAACACCCCTCAAAACAATAACAAACAGAAATAGCAATTAAATATAAAAAAAACTGTCTCCCTTCCTGTCTTAGTCCAGGTTTGTGAACAATTTTCCATTCAAGCAACAGTTTCTCAACCGTACAATGTGTGTTGAATGCGCCGTTCTCCATATTGAGGACCTGTTCCCCGAGCAGGGGCGTTGGAAGGTGGCGTAAAAGTAAAATAGTGATAACAGCTTTATTAATCATACATCAAGATTTTGATTACTAAAAATTTTATAACCAGGGAGTTTATGACACACACACACACACACCCTCCCATTACACAAGGTGGTTTAATCCTGCCAGCTCCTAAAAGTCACGTGACAGAGTAGCGTCGCATTGTATCTCCTCCAGAAACAAAACAAAGTGGGTTTCAAAAAAAAAAGAAGGAAAAAAAAAGAAAGGAACTCTCCAAGCAGACCTCCCTAGTATGAGTAACTGGTGTGATAGGTGGCTACTGAAAGTGAATCCAGAAAAATGCACATTTACACATTGAGAAAACAAGCACCAACTGTGTTAACTACAAAGTTGGAGATCTAATGGTTCAGCAAGTGGAAGAACAAAAGGACAGCGGGGTCGTGGTCACACAAATATATGATTTCACAGCTGAGCTTATTGTTTGTTTGTGGAATAATAGGCATGAATTAAGAGGGAATTCCTTAAAACTATTCCCGTTAAAGTGTCACTCTGAAAAGAGAAAAAAACTTTACAATTCGTGCTGTAAGAGCATGGAATGAACTTCCAGAGGATGTGGCGCAGGCTCCTTCAGTTAATTCTTTTAAAAATAGATTAGATAGATTTTGGTCAACAAAGGACTTTTTATATGATTATAAAGCTGAGTTGTGATCATTGTGAGTATTGTGTGACAATGATTATTTGCGAGACTAATGTATTTGAGAGACTATTGTATTTATGTGATTTGTGATTATTTGTGAGATTATTGTCATTTTAATAACTATATTGTGGTTCTTTTTTGCATGGTTGTTTGTTTTAATTTGTCGAGTCTGGTGTAGAGGATTTGTATCCTGTGCCAGAATTTTTCTCATTAAATTTCACACAGAGAAGTTAGAGAAAGGGGAGGATGACAGAAATGGTCACAAAGAGAGGTTGGTTTGTCAATTTGTGAGTGGTGCAAGTTTAATTGTTGGCTAATGCCCATACATAGTGAAATAATTAAGCTAATTAGCTAGCTAACTAGCACACAGAACCAGGCGGCACGGTGGCGGAGTGGTTAGCGTGGTCGCCTCACAGGAAGAAGGTTCTGGGTTTGAGCCCTGGGGTAGTCCAACCTTGGGGGTCGTCCTCTCTGTGGAGTTTGCATGTTCTCCTCATGTCTGCGTGGGTTTCTTCCGGGTGCTCAGGTTTCCTCCCACAGTCCAAAGAGGTCAGGTGAATAGGCCATACTAAATTGTCCTAGGTGTGAATGTGTGTGAATGTGTGTGTGTGTGCTGGCCCTGTGATGGCCTGGCGGCTTGTCCAGGGTGTCCCCCCACCTGCCGCCCAATGACTGCTGAGTTACGCTCCCGCGACCCTGAGAGCAGGATAAGCGGTTTGGATAATGGATGGATGGACTAGCACACAGAACCTTATCCTCACAAAAAGAAAAAAAAATCTGAGTATTCACGTTTGTTTTAATCCAGACAGGTGAATTTTAAGCAAGCTATTCATACTAATTTAAATATCCATGACCCTAGGTTCAGAAGATTAACCCCATGCAGCGCCCAATGAACCGGTCCTAACTGGAAAAAAAAGGAAGTGAATCACAGTACATTGTATTGAATCACAGTAAGTTACTACGAGACAAACAAAAAAAAAAAGAATGTTGGGGGAAAAAAAGGCTAAATTCGCTTTAGCACACACACAAACACAAACACACACACATATGTATATATGGCAGGCAGGGTGGAGTGGGTGGAGACGAGTGTCGGGGTGATTTGCAACAGAAGGGTACCAGTAAGAGTTAAAGGGCAGGTTTACAAGATGGTTGTGAGACCAGCTATGTTGTATGGTTTGGAGACAGTGGCACTGACGAAAAGACAGGAGGCGGAGCTGGAGGTGGCAGAGTTGAAGATGCTAAGATTTTCATTGGGAGTGACAAAAAAGGACAGGATATATATATATATATATATATATATATATATATATATATGTGTGTGTGTCATCATTAGCTGTTTCTCTGGGGTCAGGTCGCGGTGGCAGCAAGCTACGTAGGGCACTCCAGACATCCATCTCCCCAGCAACCCCCTCCAGCTCCTCCTGGGGGATCCCAAGGCGTTCCCAGGTTAGGTTGGACATGTAGTCCCTCCAGCGAGTTCTGGGTCTACTCCCAGTTGAATGTGCCTGGAAAATCTCCAAAGGAAGGCGCCCATGAGGCATCCTAATCAGATGCCCGAACCACCTCAACTGGCTCCTTTCAACATGAAGGAGCAGCATCTCTACTCTGAGCTCCCTCCAGATGTCCAAGCTCCTCACCCTATCTCTAAGGCCGAGTCCTGACACCCTACAGAGGAAACTCATTTCAACCACTTGTATCTGCTGTCTCACCCTTTCGATCACTACCCAAAGTGAGGGTTGGAACAGAGATTGACAGGTAAATTGAGAGCTTTGCCTTCTGGCTCACCTCCTTCACCACAACGGTCCAGTACAACATCCACATTACTGCTGATGCTGCACCAATCCACCTGTCAATCTCCCGCTCCATCCTACCCTCACTCATGAACAAGACCCCGAGATACTTAAACTCCTTCACTTGAGGCAACAACTCATCCCCACCTGGAAGGAACAATCCACCATTTTCTGGTAGAGAACCATGGCCTCAGACTTGGAGGTGCTGACTCTCATCCTAGCCATTTCACACTCAGCTGCAAACCACCAGTATGCGCTGGAGGTAACATTCTGATGAAGCCAATAAAACCACATCATCTGCAAAGAGCAGAGATGCAATTCCGAGGTTCCCAAAACGGACACACTCCTCACCTTGGCTGCGCCTTGAGATCCTGTCCATGAATATCACAGACAGAATCGGGGACAAGGGACAACCTTGGTGGAGTCCAACACCCACTGAACATGTGTTTGAATTTGTGCCAAGAATGCGGACACAGCTCTCACTTTGGTTATAGAAGGACCAGATGACTTGTAGCAACTGCCTCAGTACCCCATACTCCTGCAGTACCCCCCACAGAGTGCCCTGGGGTACATGGTTGTGAGCCTTCTCCAAGTCCACAAAACACATGTAGACTGGCTGGTCAAACTCACATGCCTCCCTCAGTACTTCTGCAAGTGTAAAGAGTTGGTCCATTGCTGCATGGCCAGGACGGAATCCGCATTGTTCCTCCTGGATCCGAGGTTCGATAATCGGTCGGAGCCTCCTTTCCAGCCCCCTAGAGTAGACTTTCCCAGGGAGGCTTAGCAATATGATGCCCCGATAATTATTGGAGCACACCCTCCTGTCCTCCAGTATACTGGTTCAGTCGGTATATATATATATATATATAGTATGTATATATATATATATATATATAAGTGTGAGACACACGAAACAGGCCTGTACTGCTATGCATTAAAATCTTTTTTCCTGTATCCATGTTGCACAGTATTATGCATATTTCCATAGATCACCACAAGTAAATTTACTACGAGAGAGCTACTACAAATAAAGAGCACGTTTTGAATGGATGGCTCATTAGGTTCTGGAGGTGTGGTTACATTGATTGTTCAGGGTAAGGGTGACCTGAGGCACAATGTAATGCATTTTCATGCGGCCAAAAATCCCTGGTGGCATCCTCACCTTTGGTATTGTCTAAAGATAACCTCTCTATGGCTCCTGTCTCACTCCTTTGCCATCCCTGATCAATCACAGTGACATCACTGACCCCTGAGCAATACCTCAAAACAAAAATAACTTTATGAGACTTACAAGGGAGGGTACAGTCTGGGGACATCTGATTGGTGGTTTGAAGGTCAAAATACAGTGCTGTGATATAATGTTGTGAAACCATGCTTGAGTTAAGACTTCATAGTTGTGGGGTGTTTCAGCTCATATATAATGTTCTGCATGATACAATGGTCAGGTAATAGACAATGTCTTCCTGTGTTGCAGTCATTTCCTTGACCTAAGAATACTGCTGAGCTCACCCTGCTTGGAGTATAGAGCTGCTGAAAAAACAATGTTGCTGGCTTGGCACACTTATAACAATGCAAACTGTTAGGATGGCAAAACAAAATGGACCCAGACTCAATGTGTGTGTGTGTGTGTGTGTGTGTGTGTGTGTGTGTGTGTGTGTGTGTGTGTGTGTGTGTGTGTGTGTGTGTGTGTGTGTGTGTGTGTGTGTGTGTGTGTGTGTATTTAAAAGAGAGAGAGAGAGAAAGAGACAGAGTGAAAGACTGTCATAACATCAATTTATCAAAGATCCCATGAGGTCTCAACATTGTCACTGCCTCTCTTTCTCCTTTTCTCTCTTTCACACTTCACATACACCCCCCACACACACACCAGAGAGAGAGAGAGAGAGAGAGAGACTGTAAGAGATTGTTTATAGAAATATAAATAAAACACCTTTCACACATTCATTCTCACCAGTCACATCATAAATAGTGACTTGGTTCCCTTCCTTGTCCCAACGTCTCTAAATAAGACTTATTTGTTGTTCCTCAAATCCTTTCTTTCCCTTCAATATGGGAATGCGGATAATCTTATATAACATGAAGCTTTTGTCATACATCTGAGCCTCAAATTTCATTTCAAGCAGTTATTATGTACACAGTGAAAAGAGGAGAAGCCTGTCATCAGGGCATCAGTTAATACTTCTAGCTTATTAAACTAATCAAATGAAACCCTACAGGCTCATCTAACAATATGGAATTTAACCTAAATGTATATGTGGGCCTGTCAATAGAGAAATTACTTGCCTCCCCTTGCTGTTTTCAGAAATAAGAATGAGTTACTTTAATTAAAACTTGAACACAACTTGAAGTCAGTTTTGGAGAACTCGGGCTTCCTTTTAAGATGGTGGGTCATTACTAAATCACATTTAGCTTCACCCTCTTTCTTTTGCTGTCTGGACTGGCGGTGGAGAGAATGTTTTCTGGTGCTGGCTAACACGTATGTCAGGAACACTGGGAACACAGTGACAACTCACTGCTAAGATCACTGTGGGTGTCTCTAATTCATCACCCCACACATCATCATATGGCATTACAGTATGCTAATCCGGCGACACTGTGCCCTCTCTTTCACCTCGCTCTTCCTCTTTCATCTCTCTTCTCTCTTCTCCCAGAGCCCTCTTACTGCTCCTCCCCTGAGTCTGAGCTCCCAGTTCGGTTTGTGCCATGCCAACATGCGCGAGATTGACAGCGAGAGGGAGCTGATGTGAGACTCATGCATGCCTGTTGTCGCACTGCTGTGGACAGCATCCTGTTTGCCCATAGTGTCACTGCCTCAGCCGTGTCCTACTTAATAAGCCCGCACCACCACTTGACTGCAACATGGCTAGCATGCCTTATAACAGGCACGAGCCGCTTTTCAAGGAAGTCACATCGACTATGATGGAATCTATGTGGGTAGGTATCAGCAGAGTTCACAGTGAGGAATTGGTTTGATCAATTCTTTTGACAAGCTTCCATTCTTGGTTATATGAAGTTCATTTATGATCTCATAATCTTAATGGTCTCAAACTCTTACCCCGTGAGACGGATATGTTAGCCAGCCCCAGTCTCCTGTGATCGTTGTTGTGTCCAGCAAGTTCACTGCAAAGAAAGAAAAACAGGAGATGAATGTCAATGATTGTTATGCCCAGATTGCGAACTATACGTTGGCTTTTGTGGGAGCTCCCGTTTGTGTTATAGGGTACGCCTCAGAGAGGACTTACAATGAGTATTTGTAACAAACATCCATGAGGCAAGCATATATATATATATATATATATATATATATATATATATATATATATATATATATACTTGCTCTGTGTCAGCAGATATGTTCCTCAGCAACAAATATCAAAACATGATATTTGTTGTTTTGTCTACAATAAAACACAGAAAAAAAACAGAGTAAAATAATTTCACAGCAAACAAGAAACAGTTGGGTCAAGGCCACACAGTAATAAGGAAATTATTCTTTTATGTCAGTTTGCTATTGCGCCACCACATTTGGGTGGTGATCGTAGGAATAATACAGCGGGATCATCATTGTCCTTGTCGGCGGTCACTCGGATCGAGTATGACCATCCTCCACTGGGTCCTTCTGGGTCTTCAGGTGGGCATAGAGGCCGATCCTGGAGCTGCATAATGGGTGGACGCCTGCGTGTGACAGCTTTTTATGTGGAGAGGCTGATGCGCCTGCAGCCACCACACGGTCCTTGGCAGGGAGTGGCCAGAGTCCAATGGCATGGAGAACCAAGACGATTGAGGACCACCCTCTGTTGCAGCCTTCATCCGCCTTCAACTGCCGTTGTGACCTGGAGACATCTTCCGCCAGTTCTGCCGTTGAGGTCTTTGTTGGATCGCGCTTCGTCTGGAACCTCCCCTTTGACCTATCCACCTTGGATGACCCTATCAGGAGCCAAAGTCTGGACGGCATAGCTCTTGGGATCACTGGTACATGCAAGCTTCTCCACCACGCAAGGTGGCGAACCAGGAGAAGGATCTTCATAGTGAATGAATGATGAATGCCCCCTATTAAACTCACAATAATTGTTTGTCATAGAAAACAATGAAGAAATGCACGTTGCGGAAATGTTGCAAAAACCATTTGGTCATTAGAGATTCATTTAGAGATTTTCCTTATCACATTTTCAGGGGAGCTCCTGTCTTTCAAGGAGGAGTCGAGTTCCCCATGGCTCCCCCGTAGTTGGAGCCCTAGTTGTGCCATCTCTTCTTTCTGAGTCTTCAGTCCCTTCAGTCCCCCCATGCTGTCCTCCATCACTGTCCCTCTGACTGTCCTCTTTTGTGCAGTGACACCTGACAGTGTCTCATAGACACACACCTGTGTGACAGGTGTGACAGATGAGGCGGGACAGTCATGCTGGCAACTCTGAGCTGGTTGTCACAGCATGTAATGTCACCTTGACCCACTTCACCCTCAGACCCCTGGGAGCCAGGACGTCTGTTTTATACTTGAAATAGAGGGAGGCTTGGGAATGGGGACACAGTAAAATGTCCAATAAACACAACAACCACACACAAAAAACAAAACAAAACAAAACAAAACAAAAAAATAAACAGATGGCTTATTGAGGTTATTATTGAGTGTTTGTGTTTCCAGTGAGATCTTGTTATTTGGGAAACATTAGCCCGTCTCCAGTAAAATAAAAAAACGATAATAAAATAATCCTTGAATGCCGAGATTAAAAGAATGAACTCATGCACCACACCGCCACAGAATCATGCATATTACTGTTGAAATAAGTGGAAGATTTTTCACAAACACAAAATATTTTCACAATCTTTATCTAGTCATTGTCAAAATTATTTAGCTTTGGAACAAGTCTCTAATAAAAGCCTGTCTCTAATGAAATAAAAATCCATCACATACATTGTCTACAAACGAAGTTTTCTGATGAACTTGAATACAGCTAAGCATATAACGTGATGATGATGATGATGATGATCGAGAGCATGGATACTAAAAGAGGAAATGAGAGACGAGGAGAGGATGAAGGAGTTGGTGAGGCAGTAATTCTTCCCTCTGGCAGTAGTCTCGTGTGGTGTAGCAGGTGTGGGTGCATGTGGGTGTGTTTGTGTGTACATGTGCGCGCGCGCGCGTGTGTGCAGCTGGTTCATGAGCATGTTTGCAAAACCCCCTCATCTCCAACCCTTCCAGGGAAGAGGGTGTCTGCCCTGGGGTTTGTTGTCAAGACAGGTGATGCTCCAACTATTAGAAATAAGTTTATCAAAAACATTACACACCTCTCCTTATACCTGCCTCACTCTCCCCTCTCCATCTCGCTCACACTTCCTTTCTCTCTTCTTTGTCTTTCACGTCCTTTCCCTGGCTCCCGTTTGCATTCGGCACCGCTCATTTTCACCCCCTTGCAGACCCCAAAACGTATCATTTCTAAACACCCCCCCCCCATCCCATCCCATCCCATCCCATCCCCATCCCATCCCCCTCCCCCTTCGTGTATTGTAATTAGCTGGTGTGTCGCTGCTCCTAATTTGGGTGTGCGGGCGCTGAGGAGGGCAGTGGGTCAGAACACATAGACAGATGGCACTGCCACCGTCCTCTCAACCCCCACCCCTCCGCTTCCTCCCTCCCTCCCTCCCTCTGCTAACTCTTTTTCTCTTCTTCTCTCTCGCTTCGGGGTGCTGGTGTCTTGCCGTCTCATATTGATGATACGCTGGCCCCGGCACTCCGGCCAAGGTCACAAATGGATGCAGCAATTATGCACTTTTGAGTGCTCATCGGCGACCAAAATGACATAATGAAAGTAGGTGGGCCGCTGTGAGTGGGTTTAATAATTCTTCAATTCTTCGGGGGAATTTCCGCTCCACTATACTATTATTAAAGGACAAAAATAAGATCAATATATGCCTGGAATTGAAACATGTGAGACGGCACGTTATCTCCACACCAAAGCCTGTGAAGATTCATGAGCCGTTCCCGGTGGTATTAATTCAATTTCCACTCAAATGAGAAATCCTTCTGTCATTGAAGGCGATGGGAGTCGTTTATCTAATTTGCTCTAGCTGTCTAAATTATGACTTGTGTACAAGCAGTACGGTTTAGTGGCGTGCCTGGTGCCCGGCTTTAATGTGAAAGAAATTGTGTGAATAATACCGAGAATAGACAGTAATTAGGGATCTGTTTTTCCTGTTCCGTCCTGCTCCTCTCATTCTACAAGATTTAAAAAAAAAAGAAAAGAAAGACAATCTAGTCTCTATTGTACTGGAAGTGGCAAACGCAACTGTGCAGGTTGCATTAGCCACAGTAACGGCACCTCAAAACTCTGACGGTAGGGGCATCCGGGTGGCGTAGTGGTCTATTCCGTTGCCCTACCAACACGGAGATCGCCAGTTCGAATTCCCATGTTACCTCCGGCTTGGTTGGGCGTCCCTCTGGGGGTGGGAAGCGGGATGTGGGTATGTGTCCTGGTCGCTGCACTAGCGCCTCCTCTGGCTGGTTGGGGTGTCTGTAAACCATAGTATTTCCTAGACTGCCCCCGGATTTCGCTACATTTAGTCCATGGGCCAGAGCCCAAAATTTCCTATTTCGGTACACTCAAGGTGGCAAAACTTACTTATAATTTTTGAAAGGATCCATGTCTGTAGATGATATTTTGGTATGATAACCATTCCTGAGTGGCAGCTGTATCACAGTTATCAGCTCATGAAGTTAACCACCCCCTAAAGTAAATTGCATTTTAGACGCTGGTGCATATCCTGGTTTAGCCTCATGGTCAGGACATTTTTCAATGTTCTATAATATTGTCTTTGGTATCATTTTAAAGGGGACCTTCTTAGCTTTCATTCAAGCCCTGTTGTGGATATTTCTCACAAATATAGAGGTCACTTGAGCTCTTCAACCCGTCAATAACACACATCTTTCTGCAATGTTCGCCTAAACTATATATTTTCTTTTAGCCCTGTGGCATCTAGGAATATCAGGGACACAAAACACAAAAACTGGAATACTCACAGTACTGTAAAGATTCAGGAAATGTATAATATACCCATACTATTTCATTGTGTGAGGTGATTGTGAACCTTAAATTAGAAGGGCATTATTACTAAGAAACTAACTAGACCAAAGCCAGTTAGTCCATGGGTCAGACCAGATATCGATATCACCCAAGGTGACACAACTTCACTGGTGCCATTTTATTTGGTACACTAACAGAAGTAAAATAATACATGATAACCTTTCCAAATGAGCAGCTATTTCATTTTTCTTTCAGGAAACCTGTTTCTGTGCCTCTCACGATTGTGTATTTGCCCAGATTTTTACAAATATAGCATTTCAACACCCCTGGTACTGATTAGCCTAGCTTAAACTCTGGGACAGTTCTTAGTTGGCCAACAACCAAGGATAACCAGTACTGTGTACTTCCATTCATTGTGCTAAGCTAGGCTAACGTGCAGCCAGATAGCTTTCTACTAAACACATATAGAGGAAACTGGTATCTATCTTCTTGTCTCACTCTGGAGAAGATTGTAAGCTAATTTCCCATAATGTTAGCATGTTCTTTTAATGTATATGTTAATATGATTAGTTAAAGTGGCTACGAGGAACTTTCATCTTGTGTTGATTTTAGCGGCCTCATGTGGACAAAATACAGCTGTTGCATAGCAACTAGGTAATGTATCTATTTGTGGCTATGTAAGATAAATAATGGTAATATGACGCTGGTGAAGCAAAGTAAACTTTGTTTTAGTAGTGGTCATACACCTAAGTTACATGTATTTGTTTGTATGTGGCAGGTGAAAACTGACTGAATATGGCCACTGGTGAACAAGCAAGTTTTTACCAAATACCAAAGCGCCCACGGGTGGAGTGCATTATCCACTGTTCTGATGATACAGATAAGCTGGTTTCACTAAAGTGTCGACTCATGGAGAACTCTGCTCAGGGCAGCTCAGATACGAAATCATGCACCAGTTTTGAAACTGGCAAAAGACATTCCTGAGGGACAGATTCCAGCAATCTACTACCACAGAAAGTGTCACAGTATCTTCACTATGAAGCAAATTCTTGATGGCCTCCTTGCAAAAGAAAAGAAAAGTTGTGTCTCTGCTGAAGAGAAACAATCTAAGAGAGTAGCTCGACATGCTCCAAGTACATCTAGGACTTATGATGCAGAGTGCATATTTTGTCAGAAAAACAGCAAATATTCCAAGAGACAGAATACGAGAGAAGTACTGGTGCAGTGTCGAGAACTGCGAGCTGATGCAAAGATCAGGAGTGCAGCCACAAAGAAAAGGGACAGCAGAATCCTTGCCATTGTAAGTAGAGACCTTGTAGCAGCTGAAGGGCACTACCACAGGCCATGCTATAAACTTTACACCAAAGAAGAGGTTTCCAAAGGAGAGGTTGCCAGCAATGAAGATGATGATGCTGCAGCCCAGTATGAAGCTGCTGTGAATAAGGCATACAATGAGCTGTTCCTCTTCATCAGGATGGAGCTTTTTGGCAATCCTCAAGTGATGACAATGACTGATCTCTCTTCTAGACTGGTAGCTTCAATGAACTCCCAAGGCATTGCCCAAGTCAAGGAATCAACCAAGAAGCACATAAGGCGAAACCTGGAGAGTGCGTTTGCTGGAGCCTTGCAGATATTCCCTGATGAGAAAGGAAAATTCCTCCTCTATCCCGATAACTTGTCCATGAGGGAACTTGCCAAAGAAAATCAGTCTCTCAAAAGGGAGCTGCAGACCCTGAAAAGTGTCAGTGTACAAGATGTTATAGCCAAAGCAGCCATCAAATTGAGAGCAGACATTAAAAGTCAAGATGTTCCTCAAACCTGGCCGCCTGAAGTCAAACCAGAAGCAGAATGTCCTACCATTCCAGAGTCGCTCATTATCTTCCTGTACTCTCTACTCACAGGCTCAAATGATCCTGATCATGCATCCCAGAGAGTGCAGTGCCTTCTGCAGTCATTTGGCCATGACATAGTATATGCAGTGACATGTGGAAATACCAAGCCTTCCAAGCACATTGTTCTGCCATTCAGTGTCAAATCGTTGACAGGAAATGTAGAGTTGATAAACATCCTCAACCGACTTGGTCACAGTGTGTCCTATTCACAAATGGAAGAGATCAACACTGCCCTGTGTCTCCAGAAACTCTCATCATCAGGGAGTGGCATTGCCCTTCCAGCTAACATCCATCCTGGCATATTCACAACTTTAGCCTGGGACAATATCGACCGTCTTGAAGAAACTGTCAGTGGTGAGGGAACATCTCACAGAGTCAATGGGATTGCTGTGCAAGCAAAGCCAGTCAACCCACTTCCTGTCCAACCCATGCCCACTGTTCCCAAAACAAAGAAGAGAAGCATTGATGGACCCCCACCAATGTTACCAACTTACAATGCTGGACAACGGGTAGGGCCATCACAAAGCAAAAAGTCAGATGCCGATACTGCAGCCAATACTAAGCTTGCCAGAGAGAAAAACCTTCTTTGGGTCCTAGCACGCATGTCACAACAAGAAGAACAGTCAGTCAGCAGCTGGACAGGCTTCAACATCCTGACTCGAGGAGAGATGACGGTCATCCCCGACAATATAGGCTATCTGCCTACCATCAATGCTCCAGCGATACAAATGTCTACTGTCAACGAGGTGCTTAACCAGTCACTGAGCATCATGCAGTGCTTAGGCCTGAGGAAGATTGTCTGTGTCTTGACCAAGCCCTGTATGCGAAGGCTGTCGAGATCACATGGAAACACCATGACAAGTTCCATGATATCATCGTTAGGCTTGGGGTATTCCACACCATCTGCACACTGCTGGCAATAATAGGAAATCGTTTCCAAGATGCTGGACTCAAAGACCTCTGCATTGAGTCTGGCATGATTGCAGAAGGCTCAATTGCTGGTGTTATGGATGGCCGCAAGTACAACAGGGCAGTGCGACTACACAAGCTCCTGTATGAGGCTCTCATGCGACTGACCTTGAATGGTTTCCTGTCCTGGTTGGAAGAAACTCACAGGAATGACATGGTTCACCTGAATGAGACACTGAAGACCATTGACAGCCTTGGGAAAGAAGTCTCACAACATGCTTTGAAGGAGGTCCTCGAGAACAGCTCTTGTACACGCATCATGGATCTATTTGAAGTCTACCGTGAGTTCCTTAGAGGTGGAAACGGCAGCCTCTCGAACTTCTGGATGTCCTATTTGGACATGGTTGAAATCTTGTTGGGGCTCATCCGAGCATCCAGAGAGGGAGACTGGATGCTACACTTGGCTAGCATTCGAGCAATGATCCCATGGTGCTTTGCTTATGACAGGATGAATTATGCACGCTACCTCCCCTACTACTACGCCCAGATGTCTGAGCTGCCCATCACACACCCAGATGTGTACACAGAATTCATGGAAGGAGGCTTCTCAGTCCAACTGGGCTCCACCAATCCCTTTGGCCGAATCCCTGTTGACCAAGCTATAGAAGAAACGGTGAACAAAGACACCCAAACAGCTGGAGGGACAAAGGGATTCAGCTTGAAGCCAGGAGCTGTGACCAAATATTATCTCACAGCTGAGTATAGAAGCATGTACCTCAGACAGCTGAGAGACCTGACAGGTCAAGGCAGGTGCAAATGGTCTCATCCAGATCTACAGAGTCCAAGGATCAAGAGAGATGAAGCAGATGTCCAGTCTCTCATGGAACTTATGGAGAATAACTGGCTCAATCCTATGTCCCCTGATGAGATTGATTTGGTTAGCCTCTCCACTGGCAACATGGCTCCACCTGATGTGACCATAGATCTCTTGAGAGCTCTTGAGAAAGGAGAAGAGGCCTACCAAGCATTCCAGCAAACAAGGTTAGATGCAGACCCACCACCTGTGAAATTCCACGACAAGATGACCAAGCAAAGTCTGAAAACATTCTCCAATGTCAGCACAAAACAAGCTCATGGAAAGAAAGCACAGGATGTGGTTCTGAAGGCAGATAGAAACCCTTTCAGTCACATGATCCTGGTGGCTGAAAGCAGGAAGGTGAATCTGAAGGATGTCCTTGCCTACCCATTGGGCCCACTACCATGGGCACTGGCAAATGCTGATGGGTCCTTACGAAAAACAAACAAGGCTGCACTTGCCAGAGAGCTTGAAAAGAATGTATCTCCTGCAGAAGACATCCCAATCCCATCTACTTCCATCATTGATGGGATGAGCCTGGTCCAAAAAATGAATGGCAACAACAAAACCTTTGCACAGGTGGCAGAGTCGGCCTTGACCCAGGTCCTCCATGAGGGAGCACAGAGTGGGAGGATTGATGTTGTTTTTGATGTCTATCACCAGACTTCGATCAAAGATGCTGGAGACATCACTCTCCAGTACAAGAATCTTGCAGGGGGACACCACGTCCAGCAGTGGAGAAAATTTCTGTGCAGTTCCTCCAACAAGACCAGTCTCATCAAGTTTCTGGTGGAAGAGTGGAAACTCCCACGATACAGAGCTATGCTGCATGGCAAGGTGTTGTACATGACCTGTGAGGAAACCTGCTACAAGTTGACAGAAGATGGGTGTGAGGAAGCAGCAGAACTGCACTCCACACATGAAGAAGCTGACACCCGTCTACTCCTGCATGCATTGCATGCAGCAAATGCGGGCTCAAAGTCAGTTATCATCACAGCTGAGGACACTGATGTCATGGTGCTTTGTCTTGGCTTCCAGAAGGACATCACCTGTCCCATCTACCAGAAGTGTGGGACTCAGAACCACACACGGTTTGTCGACATCACCAAACTGGCAAGTTCACTTGGAGACAGCATCTGTGACAGCCTAATTGGCTTACATGCCTTCACAGGCTGCGACACTGTCAGTGCATTCGCTGGTCGAGGGAAGCTGAATGCCCTGAAGATAGTGAGAAAGCACACTTCCTGCCAAGAGACTTTTAGTCAACTGGGACAGACATGGAATGTGAGTGATGAGCTGTTCCAGAAAATTGAGCAGTTCACCTGTCGGATGTATGTTGCTAATAGCAGCACTGCTGAGGTGAACAAACTGCGTTACCAGCTCTTCTGCACCAAAAGGGGAGAGGTTGAGTCCAGCCAGCTGCCACCATGTAGAGACTGTCTCTTTATGCATGTTCAACGAGCCAACTATCAGGCAGCAATATGGAAGTGCTGTCTGCAGGCTAACCCTGTGGTGCCAAGCCCTACTGAGTATGGATGGACAGACGATGAAGGCAAGCTGGCCATTTACTGGATGCGCTCCCCACCTGCACCAGATGTGGTCTTGGAAATGCTAACATGCAAGTGTGTGCATTCATGCAAAATGCCAAGCTGCATGTGCCTGTCAAATGGACTTCCATGCACAGACATGTGCAGGTTACAGACCTGCAGTAACCAAAAACAGCAGGATGGTCCAGAACTGGACTTTGAACTTGGGGAGTCAGATGATGAGAGAAACGAGCAGTTTGATGAATGACAGTGTGATGATTCTTATGGTATTACTGCGGTAGTAGTCTATTGATGCACAGGATGTTGATTCTGGACTTGGTTACCCAGAGCTTGATAACAATAATGTAACCATATTCACATATACCCATTACCCTACCCATTACCATTACATATACCCACTAATGATATGGGATTACATGTATCATTGACTAAGTATATGTAAATGTCAATGTTGTTTAAAATATTAAAATAGTTCATTACCTCACTATGGTATTCCTTTTTATCATGTATTTTGATTGTGTATTTAAACAAATGTATAGAGACCAGTTTGTGACCTAACTGGCTTTGGTCTAGTTCTCATTTAAGGCTCACAATCACCTCACACAATGAAATAGTATGGGTATATTATACATTTTCTGAATCTTTACAGTCCTGTGAGTATTCCAGTTTTTGTGTTTTGTGTCCCTGATATTCCTAGATGCCACAGGGCTAAAATAAAGTATATAGTTTAGGCGAACATTGCAGAAAGATGTGTGTTATTGACGGGTTGAAGAGCTCAAGTGACCTCTATATTTGTGAGAAATATCCACAACAGGGCTTGAATGAAAGCTAAGAAGGTCCCTTTAAAATGATACCAAAGACAATATTATAGAACATTGAAAAATGTCCTGACCATGAGGCTACACCAGGATATGCACCAGCGTCTAAAATGCAATTTACTTTAGGGGGTGGTTAACTTCATGAGCTGATAACTGTGATACAGCTGCCACTCAGGAATGGTTATCATACCAAAATATCATCTACAGACATGGATCCTTTCAAAAATTATAAGTAAGTTTTGCCACCTTGAGTGTGCCGAAATATCGTCTGGCCCATGGACTAATTGGAGTCAGAAGTGGGATGGCGAGACCGTGAGGCCATCGGAAGCGCGTGCGCCCAGAGGCGTGAGGGAGCTGGTATGCTGAAGCGCGGGGGCGCGCTTCCCGAAGGAGGAGGGGGTAGTGTAACATGCACAGATAAATAGATTCGCTAGCTCTTGGCTCACGGGTCGGACCCTTTAGTCAACTGGTTAACGTGGTGCGGGTAGACCCGGGTTCGCGTCCTGGCTGCGGCGGTTCCTGGCTGCCCCCCAAATTCACTACATTGGTGTACCTTGTTTGTTTTTTTGCATGGCTTGGGGGCCTGTACGTTCACTGACTGTAGTGAGGGAATGTAACGTGCAACGCATCTCAGAATGCTTCATTTATTTATTCATTATTATATTCTTTTTAACTTATATGATTTTTTTCCCTTATCCTGGTCCTCGTTTGGGCCACATGAGGGGGACAGTGTGCATCTCTTGCCCGCGTACTGATCTGTCTATTGTCTCTGACATAATGATGATTGCAACTTGTCTGTGAGTTTGCGTATGGTCTGGGTAGACTGTAAAAACTGAATTGCCCTCTGGGATAAATAAAGTTGTCTGAATCTGAATCTTTCGGGGCGGGGGAACTGGGGGGAATAGCATGATCCTCCCACGTGCTACGTCCCCCTGGCGAAACTCCTCACTGTCAGGTGGAAAGAAGCGGCTGGTGACTCCACATGTATCGGCGGAGGCATGTGGTAGTCTGCAGCCCTCCCTGGATCGGCAGAGGGAGTGGAGCAGCGACCGGGACGGCTCAGAAGAGTGGGGTAATTGGCTGGATACAATTGGGGATAAAAAGGGGGGGAAATCCAAAAAAAAAAGGAAAAAAAACTGATGGTAGTGTTTGTTATGCCATCGCCATAACATTAAAAATAATCTTCAGCAGAGAGAGGGATAAAGTTTTCACAATAGTGTTTCTCCTAAAGGATTCTGAGCTTGAAATTGAGTTTGTTCATTTTTCACAGCTTTTTGTTTTTCCATTCATAACAGAAACACAAACCCTCCACACTCAACCCCTCCATCCACACACACACACACACACGGACGTGCACGTGCACACGCACGCCCGTGTGCACGCTAACTAACCCCTGCATGCTCTCCCTCTGCTGTACATGCCTTCATATCTCAGCGAGTGCCAAATGAAAAAGCTGTCTGCCAACCAAGGGGCTGTTTTTCGCTCGCTCAGAGACACGGCACATATTTCCCAGGGCAGTGGTCAACTTTCCTCCGCCATTACTTTCCCTCACCCCCGCGACACAATCTGGGCAGTGGGTCAGTGTGGTGTTGTATGAGGGCACCCATCGCCTCAAGCATTGCTGTATCAAATCAGAGAAAAGCCATAAGTTTGAAAAAAGCAAATACGCTTGTGCATCACAAATGCACGCACATACACAAACACACTCTCTCTCTCTCTCTCTCACACACACACACACACACACACACACACACACACCCTGTCTCCTTCCTACCGGCCTACAGAAGGCTGAAAGGGTGTGTGTCTCGAGTAAATATTGAAGCAGTATGGCCTGTCTTGGAGCCATTAGTTTTTGCCTGCAGCACTTTATAACCTTCACAACAACACTGTTGCATTTAAAACACAGAGAAATCATAGAGGAGGGAAATGACTCAATGAAAAAAACGCATTCCAAAACTCATTCTGCAGAAAAATAGCTTACGCGTTTCAAAGGGAAAACCAGCCGTTTTTACAGAACACACACACACTCCCACGCACACACATGCATGCTGACACACGCACGCTGACGCTACAGACAGTGCTGTGGCAGCTGTGTAATTATCTCATCAACACCTCTCCTCTTTAATATGCATCTCTTCTCTGTTCCCTTTTCTCTCTCTTTGAGGCTCCTCGCCAGACCAGAGGAAAAAAATTAATAAAAGCTTCCTCCAGCAAAACACCAAACTAACTCTCTCTCTCTCTCTCTCTCTCTCTCTCTCTCTCTCTCTCTCTCTCTCTCTCTCTCTCTCTCTCTCTCTCTCTCCCCCCCTTCTCACACACCTACACAGAACCTTCCTCTGCCCTCTTATATGCATATGCTGTTTTGCATTTGTTGCACAGTCTAACACCAATTCCCCACTCTCCAATTACAAGTCCACATAAATTACTATCTCTCACAAAAAGACAGCAACTTGCAGCCTTTATTCTTTAGAGGCAGAAACAAACCAAGACAAAATGACTTGGAATAATTATATATTCTACCAGCAGCGGTCCTCCCCCAAATGAGGACTCAATTTTCGCAGAGATTGCCAGTAGTTATTTCAGTGACTGCCAGTGGGAGTGCGGTGGTTTAGGATAATGGGAGGAATTGAAAATCACACCTCTGAAATGAAAGAATAGTTGAAGTAAAAGATAGCCATTTAACCATTTGGTACACAACTCGAGAACTGGGTTTACTTGACTAAACGGAGAAAAGACGGGCATGAACTAGAGGGTATCATGTTTGTTTTTTTTTAAGTTATGCTGAATATTTAAGGTAACTTCTGCTTTTTGCCATTGCAAATGTGATGCCTGTGTTTTCCCTTTTGCAGTCTTTTGAATTTGATTATTGTGAGAAACCAGGTGTCAAATACTTAAAAGAAAAATACATTTATCAAGGGGGAAAAAACTAACAATGGAATGCCACAAATAAATGAATAAATACATATATGGATGGGGGGGCAAACAAATACTGAAAGGTACTTTTTTTTAACGCCATGTGAAATTATCTTGTTTTCAGGTTCCACGGATGAATCACTGCTGAATACGACACGATCAGGTAAGAGGAGGTGATGTTAAATTGCTTTATCATCCAAAGCAATCAACAAATGGATTTTGCAGGGTATGTCTAATCTAGCTCTATCTAGTTTGTAGATATACATGTGGCTTTTAAAATGATAGTTGGCCCGTAAAAAGATCGCTTCCTTGGAAAAACTTCCAATCTCCGCTGCCCTTTCGTCTGTCTCGCCAGATTTTCACACTGACTTTCATTAAATCCAAAGTTATATTATTCTTGTCTCTACACTTGCATGTTTTTTTTTTCTTTGATGGCAACCTCAAAAAAGGGAAGCAAGGGAACTTAAACGAACCATTCGGAAATTAGGATGGTACATTTTGAAAAAAAGTTTTTTTATTCGCATAAATTGGGGATTTTCCACCTTTTTCTGCCCAACTGTACTTGGCCAATTACCCCACTCTTCTGAGCCATCCCGATCTCTGCTCCATCCCCTCTGCTGATCTGGGGAGGGCTGCAGACTACCATATGCCTCCTCCAATACATGTGGAGTCACCAGCCGTCTCTTTTCACCTGACAGTGAGGAGTTTCGCCAGGGGGACATAGCGCATGGGGGGATCATGGTACTATCCCCAGTTCCTCCTCCCCGTTGCACAGGCCGACCAGAGGAGACACTAGTGCAGTGACCGGGACACATACCCACATCGGGCTTCCCACCTGCAAACATGGCCAATTGTCTTCAGGGACGCCCGACCAAGCAGGAGGTAACACGGGGATTTGAACCGGTGATCCCCATGTTGGTAGGCAACTGAATAGACCGCTACACTACCCGGATGCCCAGATGTTGGCTAATTTGTCTTTATAAATGAATAAAAATAACGAATTTGTCTGGTGGTGTAGCCATGGTCTGGAGAATTAGAATGGTTAGCAAACGTCTAGCATTCAAGAGGGGACATTTATCCATGTTGAAGCTTTGGGGTGAGTCATTGCTGAAAAAGTAATGTACCACTAATTATTCATTACCCACATCCAAAATAATTGCATTACTTTACTTTTTTTGTGCCATACAGAGGTAAATAGCTGCATGAGTCATTTTGCTCCTTTTCCCACAATTTTGTTCTATTACCTCCCAAAAGTGATGATTGCGTCCTTTCTCTGGAGAAGTCATTTTCTCTACCTGGGCTCTTCTCCCTGAATTATCAGTTTAAACAGCACTTAATGTCCTTGTTCTTGCTGTCGCTGTGATTACTTTGATATACCTGTGTGTAGAGGAAGCAAACTTTTCTTCCAATTTACAAAACTAGCTCACAGAGATCAGGCTAGCTCAGGATGTGCCTGCAATAAATGAAATATGGAGATGACTAAATAAGAAGAAAGAAGAAAGAAAGCCACTTTATTTTGTCTTTGTATTCTTACAATGAATTTCTTCCCTTCATTTAACCCATCCTATTGTATAGGAGCAGTGGGCAGCTGCAGCACCCTGGGGCCAACTCCAGTTCTTCTTTCCATTGTCTTGGTCAGGGACACAGACAGGAGTATTAACCCTAACATGCATGTCTTTTTGATGGTGGGAGGAAACCCACACAGACACAGGGAGAATATGCAAACTCCACACAGAAAAGGCCTGGGACTCGAACCCAGTACCTTCTTGCTGTGAGGCAACAGTGCTAACCACTGGGCCACCGTGCCCAGAGTACAAGAGTACAACTTCAGTTATTGAGAGTGGGTCGTTAAGAAAGGAACTTTCTCTTTTCATTTGCTAGGTGCAATAATATTACTGAAATTTAAATAGCAAATTGTTACTGAACTCTTAACTGGAAAAAATAAAAAAATGTCTTCCCATTTCTGGTTTTAAGCTTTTACTTTACAATACATGATGCAAAACAGTCCATTTAAATTAACTGTGGTGTGAATTACATGTAGTTGAATAGATTTAACTCCCTTCGAAGGCAGTGTTAGCAGGCACCACAATTGCAACTTCACAGTTTCTATAAAAAGGACAGCATGTTTGACTAAACACACAGCTAGCTAGTGTGGCTGGTGGTGCTCTAGCTGTACCAGTCTGAGATTCCTGGTCCACATGTGTCACAAACTTCCCCTCTGTCTGTCATATAAGTGCAGCTGTGAATAAGGGTGTTGCTATTACGTTTTGCAAATGAATGAAAAATCCCCTCGAGTAGTCAGATCTTCATGCTGAAATACTAATGATGACGAGATGCTGAAAATTGCTTACTCAGACATCAGCAATAGCGTTAAACAATAAGAAATAAGTAGCACATGCAATAGTTTTTGCCAGATTTTATATAAAGATCTTGTCCAGCACCTTACCAGTGGGCCTATACCTTTCTCTGCCATCCTTTTTTTTTTTAACCTCAAAACTTATCCCAAGTTTCCTCCCTCCTCCTCTTTTCATCTTTCTCCCATCTCTCCCTGAAATATTTCTCCCCGGAGGCCCTACTTTTCTGCTGCCACCCCTCTAATCCCACCCACCCCATCCCAACTCCATTCCATCCCTCCCTCGCAAATGTGGTGTAAGCATTTTGTCCTTGGTGCAGAGACTCAGAAGGGAGGAGGAAAAGAGGAAGAAAAGAGGAAGAAAGAGCGAAAAATAGAGGGAGAGTATGCCGGGAGACCCATTATCACAGTCTGATGTAGGCGCCTCCCCAAACCCCTCTGGTTTTTTTTCTCGCTGCAAGTTTTCATGCTCTCTCTCCTCTCAGCTTTTCGTCATCTGTCATGAGTGAAGAATAGATATCCTTGGGGTTTTGAATGGTATAGACTATGAGATGCAGAAAATTACAACAGGCTGGCCAAAAATACGCAAACATAACACATGAGAAATTAAGGTAGTTTAAAGATTTTTTTTAAATGTTGCTGTTTTTTTTTGTTTTGTTTTTTTGTTTTTAGGAAAGTGTGCAGTGTACTCATTTTCACCTTTTTTACTCTGCTCAAACAGCTGCAAATCTAAGAGAAAGACAAATTAGACAAAGCTTGTGAGGGATTGTAGGCTAGTCAGGTGAAAAAAACCCATGCAGGGTATGACATCATGTGCACATAAACAATTTGTCATTTGTGTCATAGATGTTCTGTCAATATCTCAATTTATTAATATTTGGCGGCACGGTGGTGCAGTGGTTAGCGCTGTTGCCTCACAGCAAGAAGGTCCTGGGTTCAAACCCCGGGGTTGTCCAACCTTGAGGGTCATCCCAGGTCGTCCTCTGTGTGGAGCTTGCATGTTCTCCCCATGTCTGCGGTGGGATTTCTCCGGATGCTCCGGTTTCCCCCACCATCAAAAAGACATGCATGTTATGGTTTATACTCCTGTCTGTGCCCCTGACCGAGGCATGGCAAGACAAACTGGAGTTGGTCTTCGGGTGCCGCATGGCGGCTGCCCACTGCTCCTACAGCTAGGATGGGTTAAATGCAGAGCATAATTTCCCCACGGGGATCAATAAAGTATCTCAAAATCAAAAATATGTGATTTAAAAAAAAAACAAGCTAAAAGAAAATCCAAATTTGTGTCTAACAAGATACACACCTTCAAAGAGAAACGAAACCCTTGACCATTCTGCAGATAATAACATTAATAATGGCTCTGTTGGATGAGGCAAAGAACCAGCATTGACAGTACTATTGACCGTTGTTAGTGCTGGCTCTACCTGTCTGTCTGTCAATGCTGATATGTGTGCGGACACACCTAAATCAAACTGTCTCATTATCAATTTTATTAGCTGCTGCTGTGTTTATCCTGCTATGCTAACATCACAACATTACCAAGACTACTGGCATGATTTGATCCTTCAGATGATTTTTAACCTGTAGTGTCAGCAAACTCACTAAAATAGTCTGGAGTTTAGTTATTCTTTAAAAGACTGTAATTTAAGTTAACCCTTTCTGACATCGCAGAAGGTGGTCAGACAGAGCATGCATTGCTAGGCCGAGCAAGTGAGCCTGTTGGAGCTGTCAGTGGATAACCCGATTGATGATGGTGCTCCCGTCTCGGCTGATATTCTCCAGCAAAATCCCTCATATCTTATTTTAGCAGGCTCCAAGGCATGTGTGAGACCTCACTTTCTATACCTGTGGAAAGCAATATGTTTCCTGCTTGACAGAGAGTGGAGGATGCTTACAGCCAGTGAGGATCATTTCCATCCCGAGGGAGAGCACTGCATACCTGAGTATACTGCTGCCCCAAGCCCGCCTGGTCTCCCCAGGGAGTACATCCAGGGAAGTATGGAGGCAACAGAGGAGAGGTACGCAGAACTATTTATAGGGCAGGTAAAGAAGAGAGGTGAATATGATGTGAGGCGAGAAAAGAGAAGAGAAAAGGTAAAAAAAAAAATGAGGGAAAAAATGAAAAGTAATGGAAAAAGTTGAGGAGAGGGAGCAGGAAGGAGTGAATACAGAGAAAATGATTTTATTTTCTGTAGCCTACAGCATCCATGCAGCGATCTTAGTTGGCTCATAATAAACACCTGCCGTGCAGAGCCTATAGCGTCTGACTGTCAGGTTGGTAAACCCATGCAAAAGCAAACAAAGTATACCACCACCAACTGATTTAGGATTGAGAAAGTTCGGGTAAAGGTTAGCTCCTCTCTGGAGAGGCGAGAGAAAAAGAGAGGGAGCTCAGTGTAGCCAACGTGACAATGATATTTCATCAATACAGACTCAACTTCTTGCCCAGAGATCCTTCGACTTCTGTACCAGCTTGGATCTCACTTTGCCTTCTCTTTAATAAATAGAATTACTTTTATTCTTTATTTATTTTCTCTTTTCTTTGGCTCCCCCAACCCCAAGGCTCTACACTGACAGCTCGTCTCAGATCATGTGCAGTCTGTATATCTCTATTTCAAACTGACAAACTTTAATTCTTTTCATCATTTCAGGGAGCTGACATTAAACATTAAGAGCCTTTGTTATCATTGGCTCTGCTTTTATTATGAGAGTTGATAATTACTGCCAAACACTTACACGGGCGTCAGGGTGATATGATGAATTCTGTGTATGTTTGAGTGGGTGGGTGGGTGTCTGTCTGCTTTTTCCTGTCAGCACTAAAACAGACTTAAGATGGATGTCCACCTCACGTAATTAAGTCCGCCACATACCATTTTGTGGGTTCCCCACTGAATGCAATCCTACAGCTCATGCTGAATACATATGTACATATGTGCAGGCATTATTGTCTTTGCTGACATAAATTTATCCCAATTTGGGTACATGTTTGTGTATCAGTGCACACGAGAGTGTGCGTGTGTTCATGCATCCGTGCAGCACAAGATCCTGATGCTGTGAATATGACAGAGTGCCCTCATGCAGCCACCAGCTGTCCACGTGGTGACACTGTGACATGGCAGCATGATTCTCACCGCTATTAGGAGCGACTGATATAAAACAGCCTGAGGAAAAAACAATGACAGGCAGCCGAGAGCCGAAGAGATCACCGATGCGTTACTCACTATCTAAGGATAAATTCTTATACCCTGTGCAGTGACATGTTGTTGGATTAATGTTCTTTTTTTACCCTTCAAGACAGACCTGTTATGGCGTAGAAAGTTGAGGCGTCTTGCTAATAGTAAAGCTGCTCTTTTGTCAACACAGACAAAGGCGAATGTCGTTCTGTAGATAACACTGACTCATTTTTATGCCTGAAAGAGAGCTGGATTGTTTGTTGGTCCAGTTTGAATAAGTAGATGCACTGCAATTTATAGCCCAACATTCAAGATGGGTGCAAAATAGAGGGATGAGACAGGATAGTAAAAGGATGATGAGAAAAGACCATAAAAGGATAGGCCTGGGCATCCGGGTAGCGTAGCGGTCTATTCCATTGCCTACCAACACAGGGATCTCCGGTTCGAATCCCCATGTTACCTCCAGCTGGTCGGGCGTCCCTACAGACACAATGGATGTGTCTGCGGGTGGGAAGCTAGATGTGGGTTTGTGTCCTGATCACTGCACTAGCGCCGCCTCTGGTCAGTCGGGGTGCCTGTCCGGGGGATCTGGGGGGGAATAGTGTGATCCTTCCACGTGCTACATCCCCCTGGCGAAATTCCTCACTGTCAGGTGAAAAGAAACGGCTGGCAATTCCACATGTATCGGAGGAGGCATGTGGTAGTCTGCAGCCCTTCCCGGATCAGCAGAGGGGGTGGAGCACAGACCGGGACGGCTCGGAAGAGGGGGGCTGGGTACAATTGGGGGGGGGAATGAAAAAAAAAGAAGGGTAGGCCTATTTAGACTCTCTGCTCAGGGTCCGTTCATGGGCTTGTTTCAGGTGGCAAAAGGACCATTACGTCAAACAAAACTAAAATACCTATATTTCTATAATGATTGAGATGGTCATTCATGGCAGCCCCTTTGAGGTTTTTCATTATTATTAACAGTTTATTTTTTTGTTTGTCAGCCATTTTTCATCTATAATTGAATTGCTGGCACAAAATTAATCAAGAAGCAGTGTGTCCTGTTCATGTTTAGGTTACTGAGGCGATGAGAGGAAAGAAAGGGGAAAAAACCATGCATTGCCACAGCATAGATTTTTTTGATCAAATTACTTGTGATGGTCTGTACTGACAGTACTAAAGGATAATACTGTAAGCTGAAAGTCACACTATAGTTGCGACTTAAAACGTTTCAAGGGTAAAGAGGTAAAAGTTTGTACTACTTGCTCAGATGTAGAGCATTGATGGTGTTAATATATGTGTGTTTCTCAGGCTTATATGGAAAATACTGTACTACATTGTGATATGAGCATAACCAAATCGCATATGACCGACTTTCAATGTTGAAATTTGGTTGAAATAAGGTCAGTTGTTGTTTCAGTTGTGTCAGTTGTTGTTAGGGTTAATACTACCCCCCCCCCCCCGTTTTCTCCCCAGTTGTACCTGTCCAATTACCCCACTCCTCCGAGCCGTCCTGGTCTCTGCTTCACCCCTCTGCTGATCCGGGGAGGACTGCAGACTACCACATGCCTCCTCCGATACATGTGGAGTCGCCAGCCGCTTCTTTTCACCTGAGAGTGAGGAGTTTCGCCAGGGGGACGTAGCGCGTGGGAGGATCAAGCTATTCCGCCCAGTTCCCCCTTCCCCCTGAACAGCGCCCCGGCTGACCAGAGGAGGCGCTAGTGCAGCGATCAGGACACATACCCACATCCGGCTTCCCACCTGGAGACACGGCCAATAGGCTCGGTGCATTAATGTAGCGCTGCGGAACTTCTGGGTGTGTCTGTTTGCATAAGAACTTCTGCTACAACCGGATGGTTACATCCTACTGAATCATTAGTTAGCTGCTAACTTATCCGTCCTAAATCTTAATTTCGTCCGAAAAATCAATGAATCAAACAGGGCAAAAAGGGGTGTTCAAGTATCAACGCCGTGAATCAGGCTCCACTGAGCACTGTTGTGTGCCACAGTGTGCGAATTCAGCGCGCTGTCATTCTTTTTTAACTTTCCATTCATTCCTTAGTAACTGCGAGGAAAGAGCTAAGTGGCTAGCGAAGATTCGCAGGGATGCATTTACCATCACCAAGAGTACAAAAGTGTGTAGTCGGCATTTTGAACCGGGTGATTTCACTGTGCCAGCTGCAGGTGTGTTAAGGAGACTCAAGAAGGAGCTGTCCCCACACTCTTTGCGTGGAATGAGTACTCCAAACCCGCATCCAGGCCAGGTTTGTGGGAGCGCCGGGGGTGTCCTGCTGTCGCCCCTCTGCCAGCTCTGGACTCCTCTGATAATGAGATGGATGTCAGCAGCAAGAGCATGACTATTGCGTAGCTCCTAATCCTGCCACTTTGGATGATGCCCTGGCCCAAAACGAGTCAATGAGGAAACAAATAGATGTGCTCCAGAAACAACTAGAGACCGTCCAGCTACAGTCCAAATTCAGCCTGAGGCGATTTGCAGGTTCCGATGGAGGACATTCGGTTTTACACCAGGTATGTCTGATTTGTATCATTTCATTTAATCGCCCCTGCCAAATTAACTCACCTGTTCAGTCTCTCCACCCCCACCGCGCCTAAGGATTTTTTAATGATGCTGTTACGCACCCTCGTAGTTGTCGATGTAGCTTGAAATATACATCTTAAACCCATTTTCTTTGTTACTCGTCTACCGAGGAAGCACTCACGATGTGATATACATCATTGACCGTGATTTTAGGTAGGTCCTGCAAACAGCGAGTGAGCCATCTCCTCTCAACAAACCAGACCGGAAGTTCTTGTGCAAGTACTCGTACGTCGAACGACGCCATCTTACATAACCAGGCTATTGTGTGTGTAGGGACGCCCGACCAAGCCGGAGGTAACACGGGGATTCGAACTGGCGTTCCCCGTGTTGGTAGACAACGGACTAGACCGCTATGCTAGCCGGACGCCAATACTCCTGTCTGTGCCCCTGACCGAGGCATGGCAAGACAAAATGGAGTTGGTCCGCTGGTGCTGCACGGTGGCTGCCCACTGCCTCTAGCTACACAGCTAGGATGGGTTAAATGCAGGGCGTAATTTCCCCACGGGGATCAATAAAGTATCTCACCCCCCCCCCCAAAAAACAAAAACAAAAAAAACAAAACAAAAAAAGTTATAACCAAAGTTATAAAGTGGTTATAGAAACAACATCACGATATCAACGTTGATTCGCCCTGCAAAATCAAAACAAAATTCAGCAGTGACTCAACCTTGATACACGACGCTGATTCACCCGTGAATAAACGTTGAAATGCCTGGCTGGGTCATTTACTGCCCCTGGACTCTTTTCTGTATTGCACACTGAAAGGCAAAACCAGAGCAGCCCAGGCTCGTCTTTCCAACAATTTTTTTTCTTATTATTTTGGTTTTACTCTTACTGTCTAGGCCACAAAAGCAGTAGGTAACGCACAGGCCAGGCACTGATGCAAGACATTGAAATAGACTTTACAAACCTTTTTGCCCAAATTCCCTTCATTTGATTTATTCATTTTCTCCTATACACTTCCCTCTCACTGCACTGCCTCCCTCTCCTCTTTTGTGTGTGTGTGTGTGTGTGTGTGTGTGCGTGTGTGTGTGTGAATTACACATTATACATGCCTTTGTTCTGTTAAGAGTAATGCCTCGGAAATGTCAGGCATTAATATCAAAGCATGGCGGGAACTCCGTTAGATGATGTGTGTGCGTGCGTGCGTGTGTGTGCGTGTGTGTGTATGTGTGCACGCTCAATGACGATTCTTTTTACAAAATAGTGATTGCACACACACACACACACACACACACACACACACACACACACACTGTGGACCCTCTGTAACCATTTGCAAGAAAGATGTGTTACCCCGACCTCCCCACTCTCTATATTAATGACATCAGGCCAGTGATTTATGGACAGATTACTGGGTGTAAAATGCATTATTTCCTCAAAGACACAGTCGTCTGGAGTACTTCATCAGCCTTAATCACAGTTAGTTTGGGGCTCGCTACATCATACCTGAGCAGCGGGCTTACATGGCATAATAGTGAAAGTGAGCTTACCTTCCAACACACCTTACTACTTTCTGGATCAGCTGTTTCATCTGGTGCTCATTTCTTGCGTGTCGCAATTTGAGCAAACAGGTTCCAGCGAAAACGAATCACTCTCCACAAAGTGAGCCGAGGACAAACTTTGAGTTTGCCTGTTTGACCTTATTAGCTCCATAGCTTTTTTTTTCTTTTTTCGCCAGAGCAATTGGAGCAGGCTGGCAGGTTTTGCCAGCCTTTATCAGAGAATATTAGACCTTCGCTAGGCTTCTATTAAACTTAATGAACATTTAAATCCTCTAATGGATTGAAGGGAATTGAGAGGCAGCAATGATCAGCTCGACACCCTCTCCTCGGGTGTTGATAAATACACCCGCAGATGGAGCTTGAGGAGACACGTTTGAATGGGAAGACTCATTCTCGTTCCCTCGCTACGTCTCACTTCTTTCCCTCTTCCTTGCTCAGTTCTCGTTTTTCTCCCTCATTCTTTCTCTCTCTGTGGATTCCCTCCATCACACACACTTTTCATCTCTTCCTCCAATACATGCTGTGTCGTTCCGTCTGTCTAAAGCAGCGGAGAGGAAAGTTGTTGCTCCAAAGCCGGATCTCAGTCATTCATCAGTCCCCATGAAGGGAGCATCACAGAGATCTCGCTCCAGGAGGGATGTGCTAACACAACCACAACAACAGCCCATTACAGAGCTGTCACACAACACCTCCAACCCTCTCGCCGCCTGCCTCTCTGGCTCTCTATCTCTCTATCCAACCATCCCACCGCAGGACTTCACACTCCATATGCTAGCAGAGCAGTGAAAAAATAAATTACCCAACAATGTAGCTACAATCAAACAGCATAGCCAAGCATTTGCTACCAGCCCAGGGGCGGCTGAACTTTGGCTAGCCCAGCATCAGGCCTTGGTAATGGATGGAGAGGGCTCTAGAGACATCCGTGCTTTTGTGGCCTCGGCTGTTTTTGGCCACAGATAAAGGGTAGTGGTAGACCTGGCTGTATTGATCTGGAAACTGCTATATTTCTGTCGACAGCTTGCTAACAAGGCTGATGTCTCAATAAAGACTGGTGCCTAGGGGAGAAAGGAGAAAATCGGATTGCATTCAGACAAAGGAAGAAGACAGGAGGAGGTAAGGTTCATGCCCTCACAATTTTTTTATGCACTCCCACACACTACATGATACAAATAATCTCTCCCATAGGACTTGTACTGCATTGCTACTCAATTAAAACTGAAAGTAAATCAATTAGGGGTGATATGTTAGGGAACATTAAAGAAAATGTTCCTATGTTAGAATCTTTCTACGTTGTTTCAAGGAGAAAATATGATTAATTCATACTTTCCCACAACCAAATACCCCTACAGGGTGTGTGTGATTGTGAGAGACGGTGAACTAACTTATTGACAGATTTGTGGTCATCTATTTTTGATCTGTAGGTCAAAGGGCTACTGTTACCCAACTCTCTGGAAATTTACCAGATACCCAGGTCCCTGAGTAAATATCAATTGGAGCACTTGGCAATAATTTTCTTGGGACTGCCCAGGTCGAGAGCTTAAGTCGCTGAACATCCATCACTAATTTTAGAAGGCATCTCCTCCTCTGATGTTTCTCCTTAGCCCCAGGGTATTGTTCCACAGCTGGCCCTACAATCTGACCACCTCCTGGAGGGGGCAATTAAAAGTATTTTATTGTTATTCAACGTTAAAGGATAAATCCGATTTAATATAACCTGCGTTCCTATTTTCAAAGTCCTTGTCATTTTGCATATCCATTATGATGTCATTTTACTCGCCTTCACTGTAGAGATTTTGGACACAGGATCCCTGCTGGACATGGCTATTACGCAAAATTTAATGGAATTTATTGAAGGAAACCCCCTTGATATGTAGCATCTCATGTTCAAGGGGGTCCTATAGAAAAATACAAAATTATAAAACACATACGAACAAAAACAGCTTTACATAACAAACATACACTGCAAATACACAGATACAGACAACTCGCTCGCCCTCTCCCACTCCCACCACCAGTCCTCAGAAGTTGTAAAAGAAAAATTGGATACAATGACCCGAACAATATATCAATAACATCAATATAAAGAGCAACTGAAATAGAGATGGGTTGTTTATGCTTTGTGTTGTTAAAACGTCTAATATAATCAACATTAAGGGATGCAAATTCGTCACCTTTCAGTGAAAATCGCCATTTCGAATCCCAAATAGGTCATTTGTGTGATTCGTATATATCCGATGAGTTTTTGAAATTTGGTCTGGGTCTGCGAGGACAGTCACAGGGAATGAAATGAAAACCATGTCTTCTGAGTTGTCAAAAAAAAAGAAGCAAAATAAACCCACAAACAAACAAACAAACAAACAAACAAACAATCAAACAAACAAAACGTGAAGACTGAAGAGGGCCATCTCAGGGAGGTCAGTGTTTGACTACCCGGATGCTAAGAATCTCTTACAGTAGTGCTATGATAACCTTAATTTGCTTATATGATGATATGTCAAGCTTGAGACTGTTAATTAGCCTGATTAAGGTTGAGTTGTTTTGATTTAGCAAATACTAGCCATCACAATTTGGATGTAATGTTAGGTGTTAATGTTATTACCATAGAGTCTAACGTTAGCTAGCGTACTTGTTATTCCAGATTCCACTTGTATAACATTTCTGACTTTAGGGCTCTGGCACTACTGTTTTAACGTTACTAATGTAACCATTTTGCCGACAATTACAACATGAGTTGAGCTCCTCAGCCAAAGTGCCAACTTAACGTTAACATTAGCCCCGATGGGTCCATTTTTTTTTTTTACTAAGATAACATTAGCAAGGCAAATACTGCCCTAACCACGATGTAATGAAACAGTTTGCTTTTGGATTTGTTTTGGAACCTGAGACTAATTCATGAGACAACGCTGTGGACATTTAGCTGAAATGGACCTACGTTAATTATGACGTAGTTAAACAGAATGCTTGTTATAGTAGCCTAATTATGGCACTTCAAAAGTTGGCAAATGCCAAGCTCACTGAAAATGACAGAAGCTGAATTGAAATTACCTAATTTTTCTTTTAGTTGTAGTGGTTGCAAAATGAATATATCAACATCATATCTAAGCCCTGTCTTTTAACTGACCAAACTGCAGTTGCAATAGCTTTAAAGAGCAAAAACTATGTTAACTTTTTACTAGCTAACCCCCTCTCTCTCTCTCTCTCTCTCTCACACACACACACGACGTTCTGTTTATATAGAAATGTCATAATGACAAAATTGTGTGAGGCAGCATTTGTGATAATTTACTTAACTTGAACTACAGTATGTGAATTGAATGTTCATTATCTGCTTCCATTTCAGAATGAGAGAATTAGGGGACTGCAAGCAACTGCTGGTAAAGCAGATATGAGATGCAAGTGGAGCTGGAGCTGGCTGAAGCTTTAGGCAGCTATGGACATATGGGGCTCTAGTTCCCGGATGGTGTAGGGCCGGTGGTAGTGCTAACACAGACGGTAGGGAAAATTTCATTGGGTGCAAGGTGGTTTTTCTCTCAATATGGCGCGTTTGCTAATTTCTGGGCTCGTCATGACATCACTTGCACCGAAATGGCCGTGGGGGCGCAGTAGAGGGTGTGTCAGTCAAAAATCAGGTGGCGCAGTGCTAGTTTGGTGTCAAATGAAACCAAATAATACACTTGCATACCCGCCTGGTCAGACCAGGTCTTAGTGTAGATGCAGGCATTGTGTGTAGTTTCTGGGCTTTAGGCGAAGGTGCACTAAGCATGGATTTATCCAAAATAACACACGCCACTCTTGTGTATGTTATATTGGCCTATTTGAAGAGAAGATAAAGCCACTTTGTTTTGTTATTGTATTCTTAGAACAAATGTGTTCTCTGCATTTAAACCATCATATTGTATAGCAGCAGTGGGCAGCTGCAGCACCCGGGGACCAACTCCAGTTCTTCTTTCTATTGCCTTGGTCAGGAACACAGACTGGAGTATTAACCCAAACATGCATGTCTTTTTGATGGTGGGAGGAAACCGGAGCACCCGGAGGAAACCCATGCAGACACAGGGAGGACATGCAAACTCCATACAGAAAGGATCTGGGACGGCCTGGGGTTCGAACCCAGGACCTTCTTGCTGTGAGGCAACAGTGCTAACCACTGGACCACTGTGCTGCCATCTATTTCTTGAATAGTTTAACTAATGGTTACTGTCCTAAATCTTTAATAACAAAACAAAATATATGCACGTGTATCATTGTTTTCCAACATAAAACAATCAGTGTGCATCATTACGTATGGAAAACAACTTGGTGGCAGAGATTCCAATATTTCAGTTAACCTTATTCAACCTGAAAGAATTAACTGATTGCCTAGGCTAATTGGTCCATGATCACAACTACGTAACATCTCCTGATGTGTTCATAGATGCACAAGAAAGCGAGAAAGATGCTAGTAGAGAATGAAGACAGGTTAAACGGTAGCCTGTCAAATAATCATGTTTGCATGTTGTTTCATATCACATTGGACTTCTGTTGGATCACCACCTTGCTATGGTGGAGAAGCTTGCGTGTACTAATGATCCCAAGAGCTATGCTGTCTGGAGCTTGGCTTTTGGTTAGGTCACCCAAGGCAGATAGGTCAAGGGGGAGGTTCCAGACGAAGTGCAATCCAACAAAGACCTAAACGTCGGAACTGGTGGAAGATGTCTCCAGGTCACACTGGCAGCGAAGTTGGATTAAGGCTGCAACAGTGTCTGCAGTGGGTTTTCTTTGGGTGCTCTGGTTTCCCCCACCATCAAAAAGACATGCATGTTTGGGTTAGTACTCCTGTCTGTGCCGTTGACCGAGGCATGGCAAGACC
The DNA here is from genome assembly GCF_029633865.1 of Lampris incognitus. Taxonomy (NCBI): domain Eukaryota; kingdom Metazoa; phylum Chordata; class Actinopteri; order Lampriformes; family Lampridae; genus Lampris; species Lampris incognitus. The sequence continues at coordinate 122,542,992 of NC_079212.1, forward strand.
AACTGGAGTTGATCCCCGGGTGCTGCACAGCGGCTGTCCACTGCTCCTAACTACATAGCTAGGATGGGTTAAATGCAGAGTGTAATTTCCCTACGGGGATCAATAAAGTATATACATATATATATAAAAAAAAATCAACAGAGGGTGGTCTCCAATCATCTTGGTTCTCCGTGCCATTGGACTCTGGCCAACCCCTGCCAAGAACCATGTGGTGGCTGCAGGCACATCTGCCTCTCCACGTAAAAACTGTCATGTGCAGGTGTCCTTTCATTATGTGGCTCCAGGATCAGCCTCTACGTCCACCTGAAGATCCAGAAGGAGGACAATCATACTTGTCCCCGAGTGACTGCCGATGATCACATTGGAATTGATGTTAATATCTGTTGTATGCGCACTTGGCGACTCTGCACCTCCTCAACAACGGCATCAGCCCTTGTCTCAGGCTGGGAGAAGCTTTTCTGCTTTATCTGGTCTAGACTTCCGTCATCCATTACAAAATTGGCAGTTCACCATGAGCGAGCATGTGCTGCTTTTAAAGGGAATGAGAGGAGTTGATTTGATTGGCCATAATTGAAGACAGCTCCCACCACCCTTACTGATAACTTATTCCTTCTAATCCAACCCTTTTAGAACTGCGCCCCCATTGTGCCCGATTACTGCCAGCGAAGCATGTCCCAAAATTAGCAAAAAAGTGTTGGCCACACCTTAGATCGATTTGCGCCGTGAACTAGCGCCAGCGCCTTCGACTGCGCTATAACCCAGAAACAAGAGCCCTAAAGCTGCACACATTTCCATTTTCAGATTTCTTTAAGAAGGTTGACACATCAGGACAGCTAAATGCATTCTTCATTGTGTTAAAGATATCCACTACAGTAGGAAGGGCCCACATGCCCTTTTGGATTGCCACAAGCAGAGAGTCTGCAACATTTTATCAACTTGCAATATTAGTGTGCGACAGGTTTCAGTAAGTCAGACACCAACAGCAGGAGCAAAAGAAACACCAGCACCTGAAAAGATAAGGGAGAAAATAAAAATGCCAGTGCCTCCCATTGACCATGTGACAAATGCAGAGGTAGGCGAACGGTTAGGTCAGCGTAACACTGTTCTGGTTATTGAATTAAAAAAAATATCACTTCAGGAACAATGAGTTGAAATTTTCTCGTGAAATAAGGACAATCTCTCTCTCCCTCTCTCTCTCTCTACCAAAATATAACACGAGATGTGTTTTCTATTTAAATTGTCCATTGTGTTTCTGTTTTGTTTGATGAACTTTATTTAGTGGATGCAATGCATGTTAACACAATTTTGGACCCAGCTGTGCGCTCTCTTGACTGTTTGTTTTTGTTCTGTTTTTTGTGCTCCAAACTGATGTACCCCTTACATTACTTTTGTAGCAGTAAGATTACATTAATTCTAGGGTGTGTTTTCCCTATATCCTCATGCTAAAATCGACTCTAAATCAACATTTTAAATCTGATATTTAAAAAAAAAAGTCTTCCTGGGGGGACATGCCCCCTGAACCTCCTGGGGGGGGTTCACATTTTGGCACCTTTTTCACCCCTGATGAGTTTGCATCCCTGAGCTGCTTTCTGGTTCAACTTGCAGGAAGGACCATCTTACTTTCATAGATATCAGTAACCAGTGGTCAATAACATGTGCAGTCTAACTAGTGTATTTTTGTTGTTAAAGGACAGATATAAGGATCATATTCCATGGCGCTACAATATGCATGATGGCAAAAACTAAGAAAATAACATCTATGTTGTGGAAAAAAAACAAAAAACAAAAACAGAATCAACCTTTAAAGTGCAGCATTTCCCTGCTGTAAAGTGTTAATATTTTTCTCCGACAATATATGTATGAATAGAAAACTAATAATACATCATATACAGATTCTTCTATTACACGAACATTAATATAAAATTCAAGTATTGATAGTATTGTTTCACGAGGGTTTTGAAGAGATACTTCTCCCCTTCAGGTTATTGATTATAGCAGGTTCTCATGCATTTTTTTTTAATTTGGATGTTACCAAACATGCAGCAGGTAACATTGACTCAGGAGAGATCAATATAAACGCCAGTCTCTGAGTCCACTTCAGCAGTGGTCAAAAAAAAAACCCAAAACAAAACAAAAAACTTGGTTGTTTTTTCAAGGACAAGTGTTTGTCTTTGGTCTCTATTGCATGAGCACAAAGAAAACCTGTATCTGCTTTCCCCCACTTTCTAAATACACTGTCACCTTTCAAGTTCTCCCCCTTCATTACTTTTTCTTTTTTTCTGCAATTTTGTTCATTAAATGGTATGTGTTCAAATCTTAGAGTAACCCCCCCCCCCCCCCAAAGAAAAAAATAAAATAAAACAATGACTTCCCCCGGTGCCTTCTCCATTATGTGTCCCTACCTCTGTATCATCCCCATGGTTCTCCTGCAGAATAAGAACATGTGAACAACACCTATGGTTTTGCTCGTGGGGTGCGAGTCCTGCTCTCTGCGTGGGCCCTTTCATGTTTCCAGGCACTAACAACCACCCGGCGGAACGCTCTCTCCCCATGTCGGGCTGACACGATGTGAAACTACATGGTGAAGTTAAATTGGGGACCCCACTGGGAGACGGGAGGGGGAGAAAACTGCCCCCCCACCAACTGCCACACAGCTAGTAAGTGTTTTTGACGTTCCTTTCAGATTCAGAACTGACCTGAGCTGGTCTAATACTGGTGGTACAGACAACAGCCCTCATTCGATTCTGTTTCCGCTTCCTACCTGTGAATTTTTTTTCTCTTGGCACCTCTGTGTTTCTGTACAGACAGAGGCAGGGTTTTGACTGCAAGATCATTCTAGTCAAAAAAAAAGAAAAAGGAATCATTCCACTGTTCGATATTTTGCGTCTGCGCCAAATGAAACACAAAAGGGCAATAAAACATCCGAGATGTTGAAATAGGAAGACTTGCTCTCCCTTTCTCTAATACTAGCTCTAAGCCCCCGCCAAGTCACCCACTAATCCCTGTTTTGCTGCCCCCCCCAAAAAAACCCGAGTTGACAGACTTTGATGCACATGTATTATAATAACACACATAATATCAAGTATAATATCAAAATTATGTTTGGATGTTGATATTGAATATTTTTGACAAAGAAAAGTGTATATTCTAATTTTTACATTTAAAATAACCATGCAACTAACAAAATAAAATGAAAAAAAACTTCCTTAGAAAATACTTTTTCCATTAAATCCAAGGGATTAAGTCTTCACTGTTCAGAACTCTTTGGATAAACAAAGAATAGTATGTCACTGCTTTGTGTCCTTCAGTTTCAATTATGAAAGATTTCTTCTTTAAATGTGTGTGTGTGTGTGTGTGTGTGTGTGTATGCGTGTGTGTGTGTGTGTGTGTGTGTGTGTGTGTGTGTGTGTGTGTGTGTGTGTGTGTGTGTGTGCGCCCGCGTCAGTCAAATTTGTTGAAAACATGGGTGAATGCTCATGAGTGCGTGTTTGCCTTCACGTCTCGGTGCTGTGTGTCTGTCATCAGGTTGTGTTACTTTCCACTTCTGAGAATGCTCATCAACCGACTAACTTTACTTTTTTTCACCTCTTATTTTCTTGCAAAGGTTATCTTATAATGCACATGTAATATTTCTTACTAATACTCTAGTGCAAAACATGAGCCCATGCAGTAGAAAAGAAGTGAAAATTAATTTTGCTGTTTTGTCTTTCAAGACGCATTTTGACATGCAGCGAAACACCAGAAAATGTAAAATAAAAAAAAGAGAGTTTGCAATCTTTGAAAGGTCTCACTTTATTTTCAGCTGGCTCAGAAAAAGAAACCAAAAAAAGGGGTTAACCACCTCCAACCATCCTCGATATGCTTGAATTGATTTTGTCCTATATTTATTTGGATTAGGCAGGCCGTGAGCCTGGAGCGAAACAGGATTTTGAACAGCGTAATATTTGCAACTCTCCCGTGACTTTATTAGGGAAGGGTAATGTCCTTACATATGAGCCAGGGTAAATAGGGATAAATGCACTGGCCAGAGCAAAGGATCCATTATTCTAAGTGTATTCAGAACTGCAACGACTTAATCATCTCATGACATGGCACCAATTAGAGTGTTTACTGGGAGTTGTTAAAGGGAGCACAAATCAGCCTGGAATACCACTCCAATTCTCTTTAGTGTCACCCGATTCATGTCTCTCCTAAACTGTGTTTGCGATACGCTGTCAGATTACTGTTTGTCACGCATTCCTTTAAAGGATATGATTTACTTTTTGATATGCCGTTCAAAAAAAAATGCCATGAATAACAAAACAGATCTGTGTAACAGAGATTAATCTGATAAATCCTTCGGCCAGGCAAATACAAGCTGCAGATAAGATATGTGCTGCAGCCAGGAAAGAAGGGGGAAAAAAATATTCGGTGAACAATGCTTTTAAATAATTGGGTGAAAATCTAAATCCCACAGTTATCTGTTTTGCTGGATAATTGGCATGGAGTCAACGCATCAGTTTAATACGGTGTTATTGACAGATCAGTGACACCATTATCTTCCCTGCCATTTTTTTTTTTGCCATTTCCCTCCATGAGGATGCTCTCAGATCCATAGATACCTTGCATGGGAACAAATGAAAATAAAGAAGGGGCACAGGGGAGGCTGAGACTTTGGACTTTTGACCAGCTTCGTTAATCACACATAGGCAGTGCCTCTAGTCACATTTTCTTCAGACTATCACTGTGCTTCAACAACGCACCACAGATTCATATGTTGTTGCTTTTTGTGACAAATGATGCAGAATGCAGTCTGTGATCTAAAAAACCAATCCTTAAAATGAGGAAAGACAGTTGTCAAAAGGACAAAAGTAAAATGCCTCTGTCAATTCCTTCTATCCTATATGTCTGAACCTACATTTCAAAAAAAAAAATATTACTGTGAACAATGATGGCACGGGAAAAAAGCATGAATCGGGGTAGGAGTAAGGATTAGATAGTATATACTAGAATAAAAAAAACATGCAAAACAAAGATGAAGAAAGGGAAACACACACACACACACACACACACGTGTGTGCGTGTGTGTATATATATATATGTATATATATACACACACGCATACATATACATACACATACACACACACACACACACACACACACACATATATATATATATATATATATATATATATATATAGGACACTTGACAGGGCAGGGTTTAAGGTAATAAGGTGAACAGCAGCAGATGCTGCTGGAGGGGCCCGTGGGGAGGCACAGCATTAAGGAGCACAACAGCTCAAATGACATTAACATAAATGGCAAAACATTAACTGAAAGTTATTAACGTTGCCATCGTTCTCACCGAACCAAACCGCAAACGGTGGGCAAGACTACAAGGACTCAAATAAATGGAATGGACTTTTCCATTTCCTCTTGCGTCAGCCTATACTTCCCACCCTCTTCGACCTGAGGAGCCTTAAGTCTCCTCTCTCCCCTTATTTCCTCCTTTCAGAGCTTAATACAGGATAAATGCTTGCCCTTGCCCTTCCACTCCTCCTGTGCTCTGCTGGCTCTCGTGGTCTAAATAACTGATCCCTCTCTCCCTCTCTCTCTCTCTTCGTCCCTCTCCATCTTCCTCTTTCTCCTGCCATCTTTCCCTCTCTCCCTGTGGTGTTAAGCTGATGCTGCCGGCGGGGCGAGGGCCCTGACAGTCACGCCAAGGCTGACACCACTCTCACTCAGTCTCTGGAGACTGGACCTATGACAAGGACAGAGACCCTGTCACACACATGGAAATAACACACACATGAGCATGCACGCACACAGACTGACACACAGACTGACACACACACACATACACACACACACACACACACACACACACACGCACACATACATGCTTACTTCACAGACGTGTGTGAATGGTAACAGGGGATTGTGTGGTGGATGTGTGGCATTAGTGGAACAAGTGACAACAACAACAGTTTTCTGTCTCATGGTGGAAGAAGAAAGGACAGGAGAAAGGAAGTAAACAAGAACCGCGGTTGGTCTCAAGGGAGTATGGTATTTGTTAGGGCCCATACAATGCAATACAATACAATACAATACAATGCAATACAACATACTGACAAAACCAAAACCCAAAATATATATAAAAAAAAAGTCAGAGGGATTTATATAAATGTGGAAATTATAATCAGAGAATAGAACGAATGCACACGTACACGTCCCATTTGCACAGAGATGCACACACACTCCCACACACACGTACACAAACATACATTTACAGATTACCACAGAGATGCACACAGAGAAGCATATGCTCGTCACAACCGATAAATGCCGACAAATTCTTGCATATGCACGTTGAGTGGCTTGTTTAACGGCTTATGCAGAACCCGGGGTAAACGAGCGCACGCACGCATGCACAGCACAGCACGCACAGCCAAGAGAATTTCCTGGAGTTGCTGTTTGAGAGAGGAAACTTTGATTTGCACATCAATCCCAGAGTTGTGACACAGGAATGCTCGGGATGTATGGATGCACAGCTCCGTGTGGACATGTGCCCATCTGGGAGTGTGTGAACCTGGGTCACATCGGCATCCTGTCAAAAGGTTTCTACATGCTTCTTATGTGGTAGCCTCATTCCTTAATTTCACACCGTCTATTCAAATGAGTCCATTTAAATGACCCATTCACATTCACTCAAGCCAAATGTGCACACATATACATATTTCTGCACGTGTAAGCAGACACATAGACAAACACTCACCCTCATTGCTATTAGTTCCTCTGGTGCCCAGTGCTTGTAGTGATATAGTCCATAGCAGCATCACAGCGAACCCTGGATCTGAAGCCATGGTGTTCCCCTTCTCTCTCTACCAGTCTCCCTCTCCCTCTTCCTCTCTCCTCTCACTCCCTCGCTCTCACTCTCCCTCTCTGCCACTCGCTGTTTCTCTCTCTGTGTCCCAGGGTTGAAGCGTAGCGAGAGTCGGCACTGAGTGTGTGTGTGTGTGTGTATGTTGGGGCTGCGAGCTCATTGGTTTAGAGTTAGAGCCTGCCTTTGTGGCTCTCTCAGTCTGTCAGCTCTCTCATACACACATACATACACATACACGCTCAGCAGTCAGCCAGGGGGAGGGATGCTCATGCCTGTCAAACTCCCCACAGCCAATAAGAGTATGGGATCAGCCAATTCTACTGACTAAATACTCTCTCCTTGCCACACCTACCAATCCTACCTGCCTGGCCAACTATCATTTTGTCTTCATCTGTCCATGTCATGTGCTGGCACTCTGCATCTCTTTTCCTCCGTTTCTCTCTCTCTCCCTCTTTAACTCACTCTATTTCTCCCCTCTCTCTCAGAGTCGTCACTCTCCTTTTTCAGTCTGGCTTATTTATTGTCATTTGTCAATGAGGTTCTTATCTCAGACACCCTAACCTAGCCAGTGGCAAATATCTGATTGATGTGACTGAATGAAACAACATCACGGTGTGAGAGCATGTCTGCGGGGCTCAAGGACAATGATCTGATATTGATTTGCTATATTCCATTCATTAAACCATTATCTGTGTGCAGGTGCAGGAGATACTATGCTGTCATGGATGCCCGTGAGAGTGTGTGTGCGTGTGTGAGAGAGAGAGAGCGAGAGAGAGAGCATTTGTGTGTGTAAGAGAGAGAGAGAGAGAGAGAGAGAGAGAGAGAGAGAGAGAGAGAGAGAGAGAGAGAGAGAGAGAGAAAGAGAGGGAGAGAGAGATCATGTGTGTGTGTGAGAGAGAGAGGGGGGAGAAGGAGCGAGAGAGAGAGAGTGTTTGTGTGTGTGTCTCTGCCTGCCTGCAAATCTGTGTTATTCAAGGACAATGATCGTGTATTGATTCCTCTGACAGGAGAGAAACCTGGCAAATACACTAGACTGCACCTGTCCTGATCAATCGGTTTTGCGCCCCAGTCAGTCTGTGACACTCTACTCACATAAAGTGACCCTTAATGTGCTCAGATGCCGCTGCACCTGGTACCTGCAGCTTACTCCGACACGATAAAAGGAGCAAATACAAGATAAGTAATCATATCAGGGATCTTTAATTGAGGGGAAACCCAGCAGCTCTCAAAACAACTTGTGTTTTGAGAGCAACTTGTGTTTTTATTTTTTACTCATGAACAGCATTTAACAAGCACTTTTAAAATGACCTTTAAATTTTTTTAGGATATAAATCCATCTATATATATATATATATTCCTAAAATCATCACCACAAGTCTAAATACAGCTGATATAAGAAACTAAAATACGTTTGCTAAGATGATCAATCTTAATTTAATACCACTTTGATTTGAATTATTTTATTTTTTGTTACTCCTGATATTCATTTGCCTCCCAGTGATTAACATCCTGTGTCAGTTTAGCTATGTGTCTCGACAGTCACTGGCTGCAGAGACTGGTACCTCTGACAAGTTGAGACTACAATCTATACCAGCACCGTGTCACAACCATGCCAAGGGCTCTGCAAGCATAGCTGCAGGGCTGAGTTTTTAGCCCGGTGCCCTGTAGGCCTCAGGACACGGCAAGACAACACTGTTATCGCTCGATTTAGATCATGACAAAGCTGCCAGCGAAATGCTGGATTCCTCACCTACCACACATGTGCATGTACACACAAACAGAAAACTGCAAGCACTCATCTTGTAAAATATCTTAAACTGGTGCCGTTTGTGGAATGTCCCCCAGAATGTCCGGGCAGCTGCCTCGCCGGTGCGAGCGACGGGGGGAGTGCACAGAGGAGAACGGAGGGATGGAGCAGATGAGCGTCATGGCCAAATGCAGGCAGTGGCATGCTTGCCAAACCCTCCTCCACCCCCGGCCCTACTCCCAAGCCTGGGGACACAGGAGGTTCTGTGTGAGTTCATAATGGTTACTCCACAGCGTGCACAGGGGTGCCTTGTGTCTACAAGCAACATCTCAGTACAGGGTGGGGCAAAAGAGGCACGCACTCAGGCACGCACACACACACACAAACACGCACAACCATACAAGGATATGCTTTGTGTTCTGACAGACTGCATCGGTCTCTGTAGCAGTTTCGCCCATGATCTGCAGTGTCTTGTGTACGTGTGAGGCTCCGTTCCTTTACCACTAGGCTGCACTGTCAGTCTTCCTGTCTAATAGCCTGTATGCCCACCAGCACAGCAGCATTGTCATCGTCATTCTGATTATAAAATCCCACCTCCACAAGTCATGAAAATACTTGCTGAACTCTCAACCTCTTGCAAAAAAACAAAACAAAAAAACAAAAAACAAAACAAAAAAACCTTTACTTCAGTGACACTTGACTTCTATAAATATCTTCAAGCTTGAAGATATCTAACCATGAGGAGAAGATCTTGTAAAAGTTAAAGGATGCCTCATACAGTGCTCGATGAAAAACAAGCTTTTGATTGGGGATTCTGACAGTTTTAAAATATACTATTCCTTTTGCAAAATAGTTTATTCCTTTAAGACATGGACGGTTTCAGAAACAAAGCCAGGAATGCATAAAAAACAAGAAACGATTCCATTAAAATGTGCGTTCTCCATCGTCAGTGACGGTGGGCGCTCCTTAGTGGAATTCTTTTTTCTTTTTTTTTTTAGGTTTACCACCCAAATAAGCCCTGCTCTGTGCCAGCAGTATCAGTTGAGAAGCAGAAAATGTGTCTATATCCACAGAAAAATCACACTGAAAGCTGTCACAGTTACCTTTTCCATCGCTGCTGACTGATTCTCCATGGGGTTTTGCATCACTGTAACATCTCACGATGGCAAGCAGCACAAGTTTGTCTGTCGCGTCTCTGGCAAAGGAAGGCACCGGAGAATGTTCATGCTCAAATGTCCAGGCCTGTAGGAATTGTAGTGCAGACCATGTAAAAATATCACCTAATCAGGAATGTTATTGTTGTATGGTGTATAGTAAGTGTTTCAATGATACATAGTTTCTGCGAATGGGGCTAACAGTATGCTGTATATAGAAAGAATAGGAAACAGAATAGGAAATAAAAAAATATCCTTTTACTATGACTGCAGTATGCGATGTGAAGTCACTGTCACAGACATGAACACACACAGAAATAATATTGCATTGAGGTGGCTCCTTCCAGCATGTCCCACGCACAGTTAGTCTTCTGTAAATCACCGCTGGTGCCGTATATTCATACACACATCCTTTGCAATAAGGAAATCTGCTAGCTACTCCCCTGTCAGCACAGCAAAGTGGCTTTCCCGTGATTGTGTGTTTGTGCATGGTTTTGTTGTGTTTATGTATAAGCCGCACCTCATGATGGGTATCTAAATAACTCCACCCGGAATTACTTGGGGCAGAGGGGGGGGGGTTGTGGGCAGCAATTGGCTTTAAAATCCTACTGTGTGTGTGTTTGTGCTTTAGACAGAGGGAGAAGGAGAGCAGATGGTGGGGGTCAGCGCATGCCTAGTGTTGTGGGGCTCATTGGTGTGTGTTGGCTAAATATAACCCAGTAGTGACAGAGCTGTTTAGTGCACGCTCACTGACTCTGTCACCACACTCACTTTTAACGCTTTGATCAATTCTACTAAATTCATGTCATCTTAATCCAATTCAGAGCAGATGAATTAATTTGCACTACATCCAAAACATTTCAAAACTTTTCAATTCTGGACAAGTATTAGGACATGGAGGTAAATCAACTTTTTTTGCTTTATACGGTTGGTGGGTACAAAATTGTTGATTTTGTACAAGGATTTTGCCATGCCAGTCACTGGAGACACAGAGATCATCCATTTTCCTTTCAAGACCTTCAATCACACAACTGGTGATTGCACTTTAAATGTGTCTGAATTCCTTCAAAACAAATATCAAGACTGTGTGAATTAAACATGAGTGCCAGTTTTGTATGCTCCACCAATTGCCAGACAGTGGAGCACAGTCACCAAGTCGCAATTAGTAACCATTAAGTATGAATAATGAGACAAAATAGTTTCCTGTCTTTGAAATTAAATCATAACAAACTAGAAGTAACTATAGGCTGGCAATTCCAGTGTTTAGAAATTATCAGTAAATTCAAAAGAATAGAACGAAACAAAGCCACTTTATTTTGTCATTGTAGTTTTTTTACAAGAAATTTGTTCCCTGCATTTAACCCATCCATCCATCATCCAAACCGCTTATCCTGCGCTTAGGGTAGCAGGGATGCTGGAGCCTATCCCAGCAGTCATTGGGCAGCAGGTGGAGAGATATTTAACCCATCCTATTGTATAGGAACAGTGGGCAGCTGCAGCACCCAGGGACCAACTCTAGTTCTTCTTTCCATTGCCTTGGTCAGGGGCACAGACAGGAGTATTAACCCTAACATATGGCTTTTTGATGGTGGGAGGAAACCAGAGCACCCAGAGGAAACCCATGCAGCCACGGGGAGAACATGTAAACGCCACACAGAAAGGACCTGGGATGGCCTGGGGTTCGAACCCAGGACTTTCTGGCTGTGAGGCAACAGTGCTAACCACTGGGCCACCGTGCCGACCCAGGATTTTACAAATTCTTGTCTTTAAGTTTGGTCTTTAGAAAGAGACTCACCCACACAACCTATTAAAGTGGCTATCAGTGATTTTAATTTAGAATACTTTTTTTTAAAAATAATATTTGGTCAACTTTTTCTACATCCCAACAGCTATCAAGTAAAGTAGATGCGCTGGGGAAAAGGGGGAAAAATCCAGTCTCTGTGGACACCCTAAGTACTGTAAACGGATACAGAACATTCTCTCTGTACCTGCCGATCTTTGCAAGCTGGTGTCTCTATTAGTCCCTTGTCAATCAGTTTGTGCATCCACAAGGCTCTTATGCAGAAGAGAGGGGGCAGGTTCTTTTTTTAGCATGTTTTCAAAATATAGCTAGCTCTTGCCAACTTCCGCCCAGGATTGCTTACCTCCCCTTTAATTAACATGAACCAAGTGATCCAAATACATGCAATGCACTGCTTTAGGCTAGAGATTTATTCAGCTCAAAGAGAGGCTATAAACATTATATTATTGCACTCTTCAATGAAACTATCAAGGTTTACTGACATTTGGATTGGAGACTGCAATCCAAATGATCAGGCTTTCTGGTCATAAACACCACAGAGAATCAGGTCTCTGCTCCTTGTCCTCCTCCTCTGTCCACTCTGACATCCACACAGATTGCAGATCTCCAAGATAGCAACTTGTCATTATGCCTCTATCTTACCCTGTATTCTTCCCCTGTTCCCTTCTGCAACAATGGCAGAGTCCTAAGCTGCTTAAATCTCCTCTGTACTCCTCTAAAGACATCCTTTGCTCCTCACATCACCTCCTGTTATCTGTCTGGCTTGTCATCCCCCAGTTCTCCGCTACTCCTCCTGACATGGAGGTCAGCGACTCCCTTATCAAGGTGCTGCAGCTTTTTTATAGGTCCGGGGAGGAGGTGGTGGACACAACAGGTGGATTCATAGTAAGGTAGATCACATGTGTTGTGTCCGCTGGTTTTGGAGTAATGGATTACATAAAAGTAATATTTGTGTAAAAATCTTAACAATATCTAATGTTTAATATTAAAACAAGGACAAATGATGTCATATGTCAAGCACAACTTTAACAGTAATAATAATAATAAATGTAATAATTTTATTTATATAGCACTTTTCTAAAACAACGTTACAAAGTGCTTCACAAAAAAAACATAAAACCAGACAAGGCAAAAATAAGAGCGACATCAAATAAGAGTGAAAATAAAAACAGTATAAATAAAAACAAATATCAAACATCTGTAAAAGCTTTCAAAAAAAGAAAGTTTTTGAGACGAGATTTAAAAGAAGCTTGAGACTTAGTTCGTCTTAGCTCAACAGGAAGAGAGTTCCATAGTGTGGGGGCTCCAACAGCAAAAGCCCGATCACCCTTTGTAACAAACCGAGACCTGGGAATAACGAGCAGAGCTCCATCAGCAGACCTTAATGGTCAACGGGGGACATACCAAGTCAATAAATCACAAATGTATGAAGGAGCACGGCCATTTAAAGCCTTAAAAGTGAGCAGTAAAATTTTAAAATCAATTCGAAATATAACAGGGAGCCAGTGTAAGGAGGCAAGCACAGGAGTGATATGATCATGCTTCCTAGTCCCGGTAATGAGCCCAGCAGCGGCATTTTGTACCAGCTGTAGACGGTGGAGGGAGCTCTTGCTGATACCAGAATAAAGTGCATTACAGTAGTCGAGAATAGATAAAAGAATAGAATAAAAGAATAGATAAAAGCGTGTACAACTTTTTGCAAATCGGCAATTGATAAAAATTACCTAATTTTGGAGATTAGCTTGAGCTGGAAAAAGCATGACTGAACAACATGTTTAATTTGATTATCAAAACTGAAATTAGCATCAAATATTACCGCAAGATTCCTAGCAGCCTGCTTAAGACTACCTGACAGACCACCAAGGTTAGTAGCAAATGGGCTGATTGAATTTTCGGGACCGAACAGAATGACCTCAGACTTATCATCATTAAATTTAAGAAAAATTTTGGACATCCAGGATTTATTGACAGTGAGGCAAGTTGTGAGATTTAATAGGGCGCTGGGATCTGTGGGTTTTAGTGACATCTAGTGTCATCGGCATAAAAATGGTAGAGCACATCGTGATTTTGAATTACCTGTCCAAGGGGCAGCATGTAGTATATAGAAAAGAGAAGGGGGCCAAGGGCTGAGCCTTGAGGGACACCACAACTGAACTGAGCCACCGATGAGGTAGAGTTACCCAGAACAACAGAAAAAGTTCTGTTGGTGAGGTAAGAGCGTAATAAGTTAAGAGTCGCGCCCTTGATGTCAACCCAAGTCTCTAAGTGATGTGAGAGGATGTTGTGATCAACCGTGTCAAAGGCAGCACTTAAGTCTAAAAGAACTAAAATTGAGCAGTCACCTCTATCGGCATTCAGCAGTAGATCATTAACTAGTAGATCATTAGGGACCTTAACTAGAGCTGTCTCAGTACTATGAAGTGCTCTAAAACCAGACTGGAAACTATTAAAAACAGTATTAGTTTTCATAAAAGAAATCAACTGAGAAGAAATTACCCTCTCCAGAACCTTAGATAAAAAAAAGACAATTTGGACATTGTCCTGTAGTTACTTAGGGACGGGGGTCTAAATTAGGTGTCTTCAGTAAAGGGTGAATGATGGAATGCTTAAAACTGTCTGGAAAAGAACCAGAGGCCAGAGAATTATTAAGAATTTGCAGAATAATGGGGCTGATAGTAGAAAATACCTCCTTGAGCAGCTTAGTGGGAATGATGTCTAGGATGCCGGAGGAAGAGGAGCTCATATTGGAGACTGTATTCTTTAACACTGAACAAAACTGTGTGTGCTCTGTTATCATACATTTTGAGAGCTTTTTAGTATATTTGCTTCCTGTTGTATCGTTTGTGCACACCTAAAACAATTCTAAACAGTGGTTATATGACTTTGTTGTGAACAGAATGATATGGGATATGGGATCGTTGTCAATGTGTAAATGGAATTTGGCCTAGTACTGGCTTTACATTTTCAACTGAGTAACTACAGTTACAAATTATTTACATCATATCCTGACTGGATGCTTAACTTTGACATTGTAAGATAGATGCTTTTGCACTGGTTCAACAGAACAAAAGTTAGTCTGAATCATGTTTTTAGCTTACTGATACCCAGAAAATGAAGATGCAATATCACAAACACTTAAAAACGTTTATCAAGATTGCTTTGTTTAAATACATTATAGAGCACATCTTACTTGCATTTTTGTCCATGGTGTTCCTAAGAAAACCCACCTCGAATGAAACCGCATGGGTAATACCATCCATTATCCAAACCACTTATCCTACACAGGGTCACGGGGATGCTGGAGCCTATCCCAGCAGAAACTGAGGGAGGGGTTAAGAGAGAATAATGGTAGCGGTGCAGAGAAAAAAAAACATTTTGCTGATTTTCTTACCAATGAGGAACATAATGTCAATAGAAAAAGCAAAACCTTCAACATCTTATAGGAGCATGTATTTTTAAGTGCACGCACAGAAAAACATCAAACCCTCCCCAAATCTCAACATGAGACTAATTGTCAGTTTGTTAGTGAGGGAGTTGGGAAGCCGGGTATGAGGTGCTTTGCATCTAACAGTGCATTCAAGTGGTATTAGTGGATAAATGAGTTACCCACCAATAATCACCACATAAACACCCTGCTAAATTGGATGATGAAGCCGGGTACATCAAAAATTTAGATACACACAAATTGCCGAGTTGTGATATCATTGTAGTTATCATGTGCATCCACGTCATGGAACAGGCCCTGGACGGTAAGAAATGTAACCAATGTGATGATCAGACTTGGAAAGTAACGGGGGGAAAAGTAACGGCCGTTACAGAATCAGGATACAAAAAAAAAACAAAATATTATGCAGCTGTATTCCAATACAGTTAGGGAAAAATAGATAATCAGATTACAGATACATTTTTAAATACAAGTTTTATTTTTCAATTTACATTTTAAAGATAATATAAAATAAATGTTCCCACTGTACCGCGAAACTGTTGCCATGGGCTATTTGTCACCAATTGTGGTCACTCACTCACTCATGTACAATTTGAGAGGGAGGCTTAGTAGGACAGGCATTCATTAGTCTTTGATATATTAACTATATGCATTATAAAATCCTCGGGAATGATATAATCTAACTAAAATGGAAGGAGTCTCTGTCTGCCTGTCCTTTGATTTTCTTGGAAACCGTTCATCTGATTGACTTCACACTTGGCGGGTGCACCATGGGTCTGGAAAGTTTTGTGCCTGTTTATGTTGCCACCTGTCCCTTAATATATGGAATCATCCTGTATTTTAGAAGGACATGATGAGTTCCTTGCTGAACTGATACGGAGTGTAAGTTGTTCTGTATTCTCTGGGCAGCCCAAAGTCTGACAACCAGAGAAGGGGGTCACCTGGAAATTGCTGTGGTTTACCAGAGCAGTTTCCTTGGGGTACCAGGGGCTGTTTACCGGGGCTGCAAGGCCAAACCCAATTTTGGGGAAGGTAAAGGAAAGAGGCCATGCCAGCAGAGACTGCATGACAACATGGTTGATGGTGAACCAGGCAAGAGAATGGGGAAGCTGGGATGAAGCCAGGCAAAACAGGGAAGAGTGGGGAATGAGACCAAGACCAAATGGGGAGCCGGAAGACAAGCAGGGAATTCATGGAGACAGACTCGGGACTGGAGACAGAGGCTGGGAAGAGCAGGCAGGACTGTGGAGAACAAGATTAGATGGGTAAACAAGGACTAGCCAATTGCACAATGTAAAAGGCTGTAAGCGTAGACTGACTGAGCAGGCACTACGATATGGCAAGGTGGATGTGGCAAGGGTTGATAAAGAGTTGAGATGATTATGATTGAGATGCAGATGATGGTGTGTTGGAATGCTCCCTGGAGAGACTAGTCAATCCAGCCACTTTCAGCGGTGAGGGTCTGGAGCTCAATGGCCATCTCACTCTACGGTGGCCTTGTCAAAGGAACAGGAGTCTTTTTGTGGCGTCTTTGCCACAAACAGGATGGTTCATTTCCAGCGTGAAGTTGGCATTAAGATGAACAGACGGTGGATTGCTTCTCCCATATTTCTGTTGCCCAGGAAAGCGCTGGACCATGGAGCGAGCTAAGCAGGTAAGCAATTTTTGCACCATCATTAGCATAGTAGTGGGGTTGTTGTTAAAAAAAACACAAAACAATGCATCAGGAAGCCCCTGCAAGCCCCAGGTAGTCGTCGTATCGGTCTGGAGTGGAGACAAACAGCTCACAGGGTGGGAGCGTTGGACTGGGAGCTACTGGGGAGCTCTGGGCAGCCATTCCGTGTTGGATGTCTGTGAAAGTCTGGGTAACGGTCCTAACTTGATCCATGATTATCCTCAAGGTCTGGTTGTGCAGCCTGAGTAGAAAGCCATGATTGGTGAGGGATTACAAAACTCCATCTGTGCCTGCTGGGTTCAGATCATACTCTTAACCAAGGCTGTGAGGCTGAACCCAATATGCCAGCACAGACAGAATTAAAGACAGAGGTTGTAAAAAGTGAAGGCTTTTATTGCCAGGTGTGGTTGGGGGAGGGTAAGGGAAAGGGGCTGTGGCAGAGGAGACGGCATGACAACCTGGCTGATGGCAAACCAGACAAGAGAAAGGGGAAACCGGAATGAAGCCAGGCAAAAAAGTAACGAGCAGGGAGTGAGACCAGGACCAAATGGGGAACCGGGAAAACAAGTGGGGAATTCACGGAGACAGACTGGGGACTGGAGATGGGCTGGGAAGAGCAGGCAGCAGAACTGTGGAAAACATGGAGAACAAGGTGAGACGGGAAAACAAGTAATAGGCAATTGCACAATACAAAAGGCTGTAAGCGTAGACTGACTGAGCAGGCACTATGATCTGGCAAGGTGGATGTGGCAAGGCTGAGTTGATAAGGAGTTGAGTTGATTACGGTTGACGAGATGCAGGTAATGGACCTCTGCTCTGCTTGCAGCACTCCTGCCTCCAGTCCTGAACACACACACAGGCAACACAGGGAGAGAAACTAGGGCAGGGGGAGTGGTAACAGATAAGGGAGACAATTAGGGAGAGTGGGATGAAGCAGGTGAATGGGGGGGGGGGTAAAGGGAGGACATGCGCTAACTCCCAGAATTGTACATTCATTATTATATCAAATAATATAATTTTATTAAGAATGTAAAAAAAGAGTGCATTGTACATTTGTAAAATAATACATCGGTATGTTCAGTGAATTTATTTTGAGTGTTGCTTTTGCAAAGCACTTAACTGAAACATTATGTAGGCTACATGCCTGTTTTCTGACTAGTTATACTACTTACTGCAGTCACCTACCCTACTGTACATACCCTTACATGAACCTTTCAAGCCTGGAGCATTCTGAACTAATACCACACCGTGTGTGCATCCATAGAATTAGGGAAATTGTTATTTATTTTAGGGCAGCACGGTGGCGTAGTGGTTAGTGCAGTCGCCTCACAGCAAGGTCCTGCGTTTGAGCCCCAGGGTAGTCCAACCTTGCGGGTCGTCCCAGGTCACCCTCTGTGTGAAGTTTGCATGTTCTCCCCGTGTCTGTGTGGGTTTCCTCTGGGGGCTCCGGTTTCCTCCCACAGTCCAAAGACATGTAGGTCAGGTGAATTGGCCATACTAAATTGTCCCTAGGTATGACTCTGTGTGTGTGTGTGTGTGTGTGTGTGTGTGTGTGTGTGTGTGTGTGTGTGTGTGTGTGTGTGTGTGTGTGTGTGTGTGTGTGTGTGTGTGTGTGTGTGTGTGTGTGTGTGTTGGCCCTGTGTGATGGCCTGGCGGCCTGTCCAGGGTGTCTCCCCGCCTGCCGCCCAATGACTGCTGGGATAGCCTCAAGCATCCCTGCGACCCTGAGAGCAGGATCAGCAGTTCGGATAATGGATGGACGGATGGGTTATTTATTTTTTTAAAAAGCAACTTTTCCATTGAGTGGTGGTCATTGGGCCTGGGTAGGTGGTCATGGGAGGCAAGTTTGGATAGGGTTAAGTGTCCCTTATATTTTCAAGCTAACGGTGGCAACTGTACTGACGGGCTGCCCAAATTTGTCTCTGTGGCACGTTCTTTTACTCTGGCTTGCTGACAAGACGCCAACAAAAAAATGTGGGACAGAGTATGTTTGTGTGGGACAACATGGGACATGTATAGGCATGCTTCAAGAGCTCCACTCATCATCCTGGTCCCCAAGTAACCCTGTATCACAGGATGAAATAACTACAGGCCCACTGCCCTAATGTCTGTGGTCATGAAATCCTTCGAGAGATTGGTGTTGGCCCACCTGAAGGAAATCACAGGCTCCCTGCTCAATCCCCTGCAGTTTGCCCTACTGAGCAAACAGGTCAGTGGACGATGCAGTCAACATGGGATGCACTACATCTTCCAACACCTCGACTCCCCAGGGACATAAGCAAGGGTCCTGTTTGTAGACTTCAGCTCAGTGTTCAACACCATCATCCCAGATATCCTCCACTCCAAACTCACCTGGCTCACTGTACCAGCCCCCATCTGCCAGTGGATTAAAAATGTCCTGACAGACAAGAGGCAGCTGGTGAGGCTGGAAAAATCCCATCCAGCACCTGGACAATCAGCACTGGTGCCCCCCAGGGATGTATGCTCTCCCCTTTACTCTTCTCCCTCTACACAAATGACTGCACCTCAGGTGACCTGTCTGTTAAACTCCTGAAGTTTGCAGACGACACAACCATCATTGGCCTTACCCATGATCTGCATGTAGACAGGAGGTTGATCAGCTGGCCCTCTGGTGCAGCCATAACAACCTGGAGCTGAACACGCTCAAAACAGTGGTGATGACAGTGGACTTCAGAAGAAGTCCACCAATACTGCCACCCCTCACCATACTCAACAGCATGGTGTCTACGGTGAAAACCTACAGATTTCTAGGTTCCACAATCTCCCAGGACCTAAGGTGGACATTCAACACAGACACAATCATCAAAAAGGCCCAGCAGAAGATGTACTTTGTCCACCAGCTCAAGAAATTCAACCTGCCTCAGGAACTGTTGATTCAGTTCTATACTGCAATTTGGATCCATCTTAAAATGCTGTGACTGCAACCATTCCCAAATCCTCTGTGAAAGTCACAGCAATTTGCATATGAAACCAATTGTTGGTTTCGGTCGTTATTCCACTGTATTGTTTATAAGGGTCTGGATACCTGCAGTCAGTTGAAACTGAAGATGTCACTTAGATGAGTGATGAAACGTTTCTGTCAATAAATGTGTCCAGATGAACTGATTCAAATTTCTTTGATAAAAGTCGTGTTAATGATGTATTTTGTTTTGTCTTTTTTTCCATTTAGGCATTGAGGTAATCTAAAAGTTACTGAAAGTAACCATATTACATTACTTTAATATTGAGATACTTAGAGTAAGTTACTGAATATATTTTTCAACAGGTAATGTGTAACTGTAACAGAATACATTTATAAAGTAATCCCTCGAACCCTGGTGATAATACAAACTAAAGTATACGGTAGGTGACCCACAGCTACAAATGGCAAACACAGTCATTTCTTTATATTGATTATTAATCGACAGTTTTCTGCTGACATTAAAGAGTTTTAATCAAAAGTGATTTTTTTTCCTGTTGTAAACCAATGGACAGTTAAACCTCTTACAAAGGAAGAATTTCTTTATCCTTGATTTGACACTCGCTGATACATGCGAAAACACTCCCAACAAACAGTTGAAACAAAACAAAAGTTGGGTACCCAAAAAAAAAATATTATAGCGCTCGTTATCAAAGAAATATGTTCTCTGATACTCAAGTGACCAGAGAACAGAAGTAGGTAGGTGATGATGGTGGCCAACTCATCTTCAGTGTCCAAGGAAGAATGATTGTTATATACTCAGCCCCGTCCCATCCATCAGCTAGCAGGAAAACGTGGCAGAGTGGTGATTTGACAGTAAGAAAGGCTAAACTCTGGCAACACTTGGCTAAAATCTTCTCTCTTCTTCTTCTCTCATTTATTCAAGTCTAAAAATGTAGAGCTCCATAAACGATGGGTAGAGTGCATTAAGCATTTAAGGATGTTAGCTACTGATTAGCAATTAGGTAGCAATTAGCAACTAGCTAGCGATTAGAAACTTGCTAGTGATTAGTCTTCTGACCTCGTAAAAGGAACATTTACTCATACACAAGACAATAACCTCTTTTCACAAAACAAATACAGGTACAATACATGTGCTCACCTAGCAGGAAAACATGGCGCCTGTGACCTCTGCAACGTGCGAACGCAGCTTCTCTTGCCTCCGTCGCATCAAGAACTATCTACGGAACAGCAGCGGTGATGCCCGAAATAGCATCTTGGCCCTGTTGGCGATCAACAAACAAAGGACGAAGGCGTTGGATGTCCAGTGCATCATTGATGTGTTTGCCAACAACCATAACATCCGCCGGATTGTGCTCCTTTGAAGCTGTCAATGGTGAGTCTGAATATATTTTAAATTAGCTAATATAGTTGATTTGGAAACTCTGCTGACAGTATTGCGTTTCGCTGAGACACATTGTTTACTGTTGCCATGGTGTTGTAGCCTACTTGTTTTTGGCTTAGCCTAGCCTGGTTTAGCAGAGCTTAACTTACGTTGTTAGTTTTGGGCTACGCTTGTGGTTATTTTGTTTGTCCTGCTGGGGATTGCAGTTTTTAACTTGGACGTGTTTGTAGTTAATTGTGCTTTGGGTCAGTTTAATGACTGTAGGAAAGCTGACTTGGGTCATCCTCGGGTTGGTAAGTGACCGGGCAGCAGTCTTATCAAGAACTTAGCTAGGTGCAGCGAGTGAGTTAGACAGAGTGACACATTTTTGTTCTGGTTCTAGGCTATTTCTTAATGCTGCCGCCGTGCAACATAAAAGCTATGTATTTGTTCTTGTTCTATTTCTTAATGCTACCGCCGTACAGAATAAAAGCTATGTGTTTGTTTGCTGTCGCCATGCAGCCTGTGAACGAGTCAGCATGAATACTATCCTGTCTAAACTTAGTAGTAGACTAGTGACTGTCCGTACAACTGTTGCTCTCGATGTAGGCTAATATTGCATGTGAAAAAGGGAGTCAGTGGTGCAATTGTCTTGCATAGTAGCCTAACTCATGGTATTTATAGCTGTTTGGGAGGGGGTGCTATTCCATTGTGTATACACTCACCGGCCACTTTATTAGGCACACCTGTCCAACTGCTCGTTAACGCAAATTTCTAATCAGCCAATCACATGGCAGCAACTCAATGCATTTAGGCATGTAGACATGGTCAAGACGATCTGCTGCAGTTCAAACCGAGCATCAGAATCGGGAAGAAAGGTGATTTAAGTGACTTTGAACGTGGCGTGGTTGTTGGTGCCAGACGGGCTGGTCTGAGTATTTCAGAAACTGCTGATCTACTGGGATTTTCATGCACAACCATCTCTAGGGTTTACAGAGAATGGTCCGAAAAAGAGAAAATATCCAGTGAGCGGCAGTTCTGTGGGCGAAAATGCCTTGTTGATGCCAGAGGTCAGAGGAGAATGGCCAGACTGGTTCGAGCTGATAGAAAGGCAACAGTAACTCAAATAACAACTCATTACAACCGAGGTATGCAGAAGAGCATCTCTGAACGCACAACACGTCGAACCTTGAGGCAGATGGGCTACAGCAGCAGAAGACCACACCGGGTGCCACTCCTGTCAGCTAAGAACAGGAAACTGAGGCTACAATTCGCACAGGCTCACCGAAATTGGACAATAGAAGATTGGAAAAACGTTGCCTGGTCTGATGAGTCTCTATTTCTGCTGTGACATTCGGGTGGTAGGGTCAGAATTTGGCGTCAACAACATGAAAGCATGGATCCATCCTGCCTTCTATCAACGGTTCAGGCTGGTGGTGGTGGTGTAATGGTGTAGGGGATATTTTCTTGGCACACTTTGGGCCCCTTAGTACCAATTGAGCATCGTGTCAGCGCCACAGCCTACCTGAGTATTGTTGCTGACCATGTCCATCCCTTTATGACCACAGTGTTCCCATCTTCTGATGGCTACTTCCAGCAGGATAACGCGCCATGTCATAAAGCTCGAATCATCTCAGACTGGTTTCTTGAACATGACAATGAGTTCACTGTACTCAAATGGCCTCCACAGTCACCAGATCTCCATCCAATAGAGCACCTTTGGGATGTGGTGGACCGGGAGATTCGCATCATGGATGTGCAGCCGACAAATCTGCAGCAACTGCGTGATGCTATCATGTCAATATGGACCAAACTCTCTGAGGAATGTTTCCAGTACCTTGTTGAATCTATGCCACAAAGGATTAAGGCAGTTCTGAAGGCAAAAGGGGGTCCAACCCGGTACTAGCAAGGTGTACCTAATAAAGTGGCCAGTGAGTGTATATTCACTTTGAAATTTTGACATTGATTTAAGCCCGATCACTGTATGGATTAGCCCTACTGTAGTTTAATCAAGAAAAATACTCTGGCACCGCCGCTGTCAAGGAGTGCTACGCACAGCCACTGGAGAGGTCGCTGCCAGCCAGGGGAAGAAATCTTTGAAAATCCAGATAGGAGATGTGGAGGTAGAACAGGAGGCCTGGGTAGCCCCCATACAAGATGACCTGATATTGGGGCTGGACTTCCTTCAGGCCACAAAAAGTGATCTGGATCTTGAGGCTGACCTTCTCATGTTGGGTCTTGGGGGACAGACTTCGCTGTGATTGGTCAGATACCACAGATAGGAGTGCTGGATCCCCCAGTGGAGGTCCCTGTAGCCCCTCTTCCAGAGGTCCTAGCAACCACGTGTAATTGGGCTGGTGAGCATCTCGTGGCTTCACAAGGAGAGATGGTACGGCAGTTAGTGGTTGAGTTCATGGACGTATTCTCCAAAAGCCCTGATGACTTTGGCCACACTTAAGTTGTCCAGCACCACATAGACACAGGCAAAGCTCATCCGATCAGCCAAGCCCCATATCGTCTGCCCATCCACAAAAAAAAAAAAAAAAAAAAAACAGAGGCGGAACAAGAGCTGCAGAGGATGAGAGAGGCTGGCATCGTCGTACCATCCAAAAGCCCTTGGGAATCGCCAGCCATTCTTGTGCCAAAGAAAAATGGGTCAACCCAGTTCTGTGTGGACCTTCACAAACTCAACGAGGTCACCATAAATGATGCACACCCTATACCCCGCATGGATGATGCCCGTAACAACCTGGCTGGGTCGTGTTGGTTCTCTATGCTTGACCTGAGAAGCGGATACTGGCAGGTACAATTAGACAATGAATTGAGGGAGAAAACAGCCTTCTAATTGGGACAGGGGCTCTGGGAATTTACAGTAATGGCCCCGCGACCTTCGAGAGGTTGATGGATACGATACTTGAGGGTCTACCTGCATCTGCCTGCCTAGTCTACTTGGATGACTAGTTGATCGATGCCTCCACCTTTGAACATGAACTGGCAAACTTGAGTGATGTTCTAGGTAGACTGCGGCAGGCAAACCTAAAGCTCCACCCTCAGAAGTGTCAGCTTTTCTAGTGCCAAACACTATTCCTGGGGCATATCGTCAGTGGCGCTGGAATAGCCACCAACCCAGACAAAGTCAAGGTGGTGACAGAGTTGCCTCAGCCAGTGAAAGCCCCCCAGCTGAAGAGCTTCCTGGGCCTGGCAAACTATTACCGTCATTTTGTAAGGAGATACACAGACATTGCCAGCCCCTTACACAGGGCAGAGACGGTGAAGCCATTCCAGTGGACAGAAGAGTGCGATCGGGCTTTCATGGCACTGAAGGAGGCCTTGGTCACCTCCCCAGTCTTAGCCTACCCCTTACCAGACTGTCCCTTCATACTGGATACGGATGCCAGTGACAAAGTAGTGGGGGCAGTACTCTCACAGGTGACAGGGGGTGGGGAGGGGGTGATGGCATTCTACAGCCGAGCCCTTA
Organism: Lampris incognitus; assembly: GCF_029633865.1. Classification (NCBI taxonomy): domain Eukaryota; kingdom Metazoa; phylum Chordata; class Actinopteri; order Lampriformes; family Lampridae; genus Lampris; species Lampris incognitus. The sequence goes on from NC_079212.1 coordinate 122,567,460, forward strand.
ACCAGTCAGAGTGAAATTACTGTGTGATGAGGCGTGAACTGTTAGCAATGGTGAAGGCTATGGAACATTTCCACCCTTACCTGTATGGCCAGGTATTCACAGTCAGGACAGACCACACCTCCCTACAGTGGTTGACCAACTCCAAACATCCTGAGGGTCAGCTTGCCCAGTGGTTGGAACAGCTCAGCCAATATCAGTTCCAGATCTGCACAGAGTTGGGAGGCTTCATGGAAACTTGGATGCCCTTTCCCACTGCCCATGTCTCGAGACCAAATGCCGGCGCTGTGAGAGACGGGAAAAGAGACAGGAAGAGATACATGAAGAGAGTTAGAGAGAGCGAAAGGGAAAGAGACAGGAAGAGCTGCCAGAAAAGAGAGAGTGAAAGAGACAGGAAGAGTATCACTTACTGCTTGCGGGCTGTGGAAGGCATCCCTGTGGGGTCAGAGAGTTTAACGCTGAAAGACCTAGGTCAGATGCAGGCTGATGACAATAAAATCGCACCTGTATTGGAGTGGAAGCTCAACGGAAAACGTCCACACAGGTGTGAGGTGGCCGCACAGGGGCAGCTGGTGAAGAGTTTGTGGGCCATGTGGGACTGCCTGGAAGTGAAAGAAGGATTACTGTACTGCAAATGGGAGACCTTCAGTGGAGGCAGGGTGGTGTGGCAACTGATAGCACCAAAAGCTGTCAGACAGGAGATACTCAGGCTAGTGCATGACCTATCCACTGCAGGGCACTTTGGAGCCAACAAAACCCTGGCACGCGTAAGACATAGGTTCTTCTGGATTAGGCTGCACAGTGATGTAGACAGCTGGTGCCAGAGATGTGATGGATGTGCTGCCAGAAAGGGTCCACCACGGCACCCCCGGGCCGAGATGCAGCAATATAAAGCGGGGGACCGGATGGAAAGAGTGGCCATCGACATTCTTGGTTCCCTGCCTCTCTCAGAAAAAGGGAACCGGTATATTTTGGTTGCCATGGATTACTTCTCAAACTGGCCAGAGAGCTACACCATTCCAAATCAGGAAGCAACCACAATAACTGAAGTCTTGGTCAATGGGATCTTCACAAGGTTTAGCATACCTGATGAAATCCACAGTGACCAAGGTCACAATTTCGAGAGTCAAGTCTTCAAAGAGATGTGTCGTCTCCTACACATCAAGAAGACATGCACAATGGCTTTGCACCCCCAAAGTGATGGGATGGTACAGCGATACAACCGAACCCTCCTGGTTCAACTGTCACTGTTCATCCAGAAGCACCAGTGCAACTGGGATGACTCTTACAGTTATTGATGATGGCTTATCAAAGTGCTGTACACCAGAGCACAGGGTGCACTCCAGCGTCGATTATGTTTGGCCAAGAACTGCACACTCCGATGAAACTCCTGTTTGGATGCCCTCCGGGAGAAGAGCTGGGAGAAGCAGGGCCCGAGTATGTACAGCACATCCAGGATCGGGTGGAGAGAGTTCACGGATTTGCTCGAAACCACATCCAAGGAGAATCCAAAAGACAGAGGCAACAGTATGATACTCACACTCATGGAAAGCTGAATCAGACAGGTGACAGTATGTGGTTACACTGCCCTCGGCACCAGAGAGGGTTATGCCCCAAATTAGTGAATCATTTGGAGGGGCCCTGTACTATACTGGAAGCCCTGTCCGACGTAGTGTACCAAGTAGAGAAAGTGGACGACGGAAGAAATTAGTGGTTCACCAAGACCGTCTAACCCCATACAGAGGAGGAGAGAGGGAAGCTGAGTCAGAGCATAACCGAGGGGTGGAACCAGTCCCTAGAGATGACTAGAACTACCAAGATCCAGAATCCATCCCACCAGGGCCCTGTACCACGGTGGTTGACACCCAGCTGGACCTTGGGGCAGGGGCGATGGCAGCTTCGGATGAAGCAAAGTCAGAGGCACCTTCGTGGACAGAAATGGGTGAAGAGGGTGAACTGCCAGCAGGGGTCACATCAGAGGAGGAAAAGGAGAGGACAAACTGGGGGACATTGAGAAGATCAAAGCGAAAACGTCACCCAGCTCAGTGCTACCGTTGTTCAAGAATAGCTGAAGAAACTGAGATTTGAAGACAAAGAAAAGAGTTCCATAGAGAGACAAAGAAAAAAAAGTTCTAGATTTCTTTCCCACTCTCCTATGTCTTTGGCTAGCTCTGTCTCTTAGGTTCGAAGGGCCAGGGATGTTCAAGATTACCACAGCCATCAGTGTGAGTTGCTGCACAAAGATTTTCACATTTGGGGACGAATGCTTTCTTTAAAGGGGGGGGGCAATGTAGCATATCGGCTTTCTGATATGGGACCTAGACGACCACTGGGGTGGGCTGCCACTAGGGGTGGGCTTTTTAAGGGTTTTTAGGCGGGTGTTTAACAGAAGTGGGGGGGGGGTCTGATGATTGGGATTGCGCAGCAAGTACGTAGTGCAGGTAGTGACTGTAAACAAAAGGGCAATACACCTGACTGTTTCAACTGAGATAATGTGGTCCTGACCTTTCAATGGATCGAACCGCTTCAATACTATTCTGAGGATCAATTTAATTATGATGCTGAACTGAATAATACATTTTCATTAATACATTTCAACTGTCAAAGTCTTTCTGCAAACTTCACTAGGATCAGTGGTTATTTGAAAACATTTAAAAGTAAATTTAAGTTGATAGGCTTATCTGAGACATGGTTAAATCAAGTGAAAGGTATTCATTTTCTTATTGAGGGTTATGAGTTACATCCTATCAATAAAGTCAACAAGGGGGGGGGTCCTCTATGTGGACAGTGACTTGAAATGCAGACCAGTTGAATACATGACAACTGTAATCGATGATTTAATGGAATGCATAACTGGAAATTGAAATGGAAAAGATGAGAAATATCATTGTCACTTGTGTGTACAGAACACCAGGGTCAAATCTAAAAATGTTTAAAGATAGTATGGATGAATTAATGAATAGTCTAAATGAAAGTCTAACGTTTATAATTTGTGGGGATTTCAATATTGACCTTCTAAATGTATCTAAACATAAAACAACATCAGATTTTTTGGATGCACTATATAGCAAAGGACCATTGATTACCAAGCAATTGATTACCAAGCCAAGTAGAATAACCTCAAGTTGTGCATATTAATTGACAATATTTTTGTAAATATTATGGAGAACAATGTTAAAAGTGGCCTAATAATAAACGACATAAGCGACCATGTATTTCTAACATATGGTTGTCAAATAAAGAGAAATAAGGAGGAAAATTACTGGAGATATGTAAGGTTAAGAACCGATGAAGCAATAGACAAATTCAGGAATGACCTTTTAAAAGAAGAGTGGGAAGGGGTGTATGCAGAAGAGGTAAATGCTTCATATGAGACATTTCTAAAGAGCTACTTATCACTGTATGATTCACATTGTCCAATTATGCCATGCAAACATAAATATAGCTATAATAAAAAACCTTGGATAACAAAGTGCTTACAAAATGCATGTGTGACAGGTGTACTTTTTCATTTGCGTTGTGTAGGAAAGACAGGACAACTTCTCTCATGCATGGGATCTGTATTCTGTCGCTGTCACCTGCCACATATAAACAAAACAGGACAGGTTTCAGGAAACTTCAGATCAGCTCCTACTGTAGCCTCTTTCTACATGTCCAGAGCGGGAAAGAGTGCGCAGCTGGCAACACAATTTTATACAAAAAGAAATAAAACATACCTGTCACATATAAACAAAACACGACAGGTTTCAGGAAACTTCAGATCAGCTCCTACTGTAGCCTACGCAAGAATTTGGACCCACATTAGACATAAGACACATTAGAAATGGATAAAATAAATTACAGGGGCAGACAAAAATGAACACATACCTCTTTCTACATGTCCAGAGCGGGAAAGAGGCAGAGGTCAGGGGGAACATACGTTTTGGGGCTACTAACAGGAAATGGGGTCACAACAGGGAGGGGCTACTATAAGCATTTTCTGATGATATAATAAAATAAAATAATAATGTTAGCAATGAAAATAATAATAATGATAATAATCATGTGGTGATACTTTGTGTAATTATACAACATATTTTGGTTATGACATTTTTAACCATGCTACATTCACCCCCCTAGTATTACACAAAAATTGGAACATATCACAAATTGCAATCACCCAACAACACAACACCCACAATAAAGTCAGCAATACCTGCCACCTACTAAGGTTAGGAGGGCCACAGACCGGCGAAGCGCCAAACCATATCTAAAACCACTCCACGGACAAAACAAGGTGCCTTTTACACCTCACCAAAATGGGCACAAAGGGGCAATGACTCACAAAATGAAATCAACCAAATAAAAAAAGAAATGGCAAATTCCACAGTGTACATTACATGAACCAAACAGCAATGTAGGCCTACATTACACTATCCATATAAACACATTAGGCCTAAAACAAAAAGGAGGCAGACTGTGGAGCAACAGTAAAGCGTGGACTGAACTGAACCATGGTTTCAATCAATCTATGAACTGGCCTCACTACCCTGCCCTATTCTCTGAGAGCCTGTCAGTAGCTCATCTCCAGGTGATGCACTACAGGTCTCTACATAAAGTGAATGCAAGTCTTCTTCTTTACTGAGGGTTAAATCACTATTGCCCCTGCTACCCCTCTCTTCACACGGGCGCTCTAGTTTAAATCTGCAGCGGGAGACTGTGCTGGCATACATTCACAAAGTGCACAGGCTGATGACAGTGGAGACAAAGTCTGTGAAACCAGCAGTGTGAATAGGTCGTGTGACTACTGTCACCACACACTGAGCATGGGGAACTTGACTGAGCGTGAGTGCATTCTGGCAAGCTGGAATAGCCTCCTGACCGGCGGGGTTGGATCTGAGGCCGGCGGGAGTTACTCTGAGACCGGTGAGAGTAGCTCTGGGACTGGGTGGGAGCAAGGCCCGAGGTAGCTAGTGTTGCCGTACACAGAGACAGGACCTTGTCAAACAGGGCGGTAACCTGCTGAACGTTCGCATCAGTAACAGGCACAGTAGGCATAGGAAGAGACTGAGCGGCCAACACAGGGGGTTGTTGAGACTGACTGGGAACAAGAGTATATGCAGTGGCAGGTGCAGACGAAACCAGTGGAGAGGTTACCACGACAGGCTGGTGCTGTGTGCCACAGTGAGGGGCTGGCACCATCCATTCATGTGTGCAGACTGAGACGTTTGCGTGTTAGGGATGGGCAGCTGTGCTTTTCAGACTCCTCACCTGACCATCCAACCTCTCCTGGACTTCAGCTGCTGTCCACTGCTCCACAGGCTTGAACTGGAAATACACTGCCAGTCTGGGGTCAGGGCAATGAGTGATAAACATCATGACTACCTCAGCACTCGGATCCTCAACACTCTTGTCTCCTCTGCGGAGGCTCTCATCAGCAACATCGATGGTTTTGTTCAGTCGGATCCAATAATCCATTGCACTCTCTGACACGCGCGGCACAGTCCCATAAAAGTCCTTCATAGGCATGCTGGAGTACGTGAGCTCAGCTGGACTGACTCCAGGACGACTACGGAGTGACACTTTCACAATATCTCTAGCTTTACCACTCAACCTGATCATTATCAGGTCAGACCTCTCAGCATCTGAGCCGCAGGCCATCCTGTTCATGTATCTGCTCATCATATCTTCCCACTCATGAATGGAAAATGCCTCAGACCTGTCACCTTTAAAAAAGGGAGGGGGCTTGGACTCTGACTGGACTACGACTTTAAGCTGTGTGGGATCGATAGTTACATTCTGGTTGTCTAGAGGCTGGGACTGAGACTGGGGGCTGCTGGGCAGGTGCATGGCATGGAAGCTAGCAGCGATATTGTCAGTAATCTGCTTAGCTAAATCAGTAATAACATACGTTTTGGGGCTACTAACAGGAAATGGGGTCACAACAGGGAGGGGCTACTATAAGCGTTTCCTGATGATATAATAAAATAAAATAATAATGTTAGCAATGAAAATAATAATAATAATAATAATAAACATGTGGTGATACTTTGTGTAATTAAACAACATATTTTGGTTATGACATTTTTAACCATGCTACACATGCAAAAAGAAAAAGAAACTTTACAGAGACTTGATAAAATTTAGAACAAAGACAGCTGAAAAGCAATACAAGGTTTACAAAACTAAGTTGACAATGATATTGAGACAAGCCAAGAAAGAATATTATAATAAAATGTTAAAAGAAAATCAAATAACATTAAAGGTACTTGAAAAATATTAAACAATGTGATCGGAAATAACACTGTGTCTACAGATCTGCCCAATCATTTCATCAATGACAGTAATATGATTATAAAAAACAGGAATGAAGTGGTAAATTAATTCAATTCTTTTTTGTTAATGTTGGGCCTAATCTTGCAAATTCCATTGAAAAACATAATGGTGGGCAAGTATAAGGTGGCCGGAATGGGGGAAGTAAAGTGGTACAGTCTATGTTTCTAGAAGAGGTGAGTGAAAATGAAATTAGATCCATTGTAGCAAAATCCAAAAACAAGACATCAACTGACAATGATGGGATCGACATGATTATAGTGAAAAAGACTATTGACTGCATAATCAAACATCTAAGTTTTATCTTTAATCTTTCTTTTCGCACAGGTATTTTTCCAGACAGAATGAAAACAGCAAAGGTTATTCCACTTTTTAAAAAGGGAGATAAACACAGTTTTACTAACTACAGACCAGTGTCTTTGCTTTCACAATTCTCCAAGGTGCTTGACAAACTTTGTACAAAAATTAGATGCTTTTCTTGAAAAGAACAAATTGCTGAGTGAGAGTCAGTATGGCTTTCGGACAAATCGATCTGTGGCTTTAGCATTAATGAAAACAATGGGAGAGATTACAATAGCAATAGAATGTAAGAAATACACAATAGGTGTATTTATTGATTTAAAAAAAAGCATTCGACACAATAGACCATAACATATTAATTTCTAAATTACATACATATAGTGTGGGAGTAGTTTTAAATTGGTTGAGCAGTTATTTAGATAACCGAAAACTTGTACAGTTTGCTGGCAATATGTCTGAGTGCATGAAGATTGAATGTGGAGTCCCACAAGGCTCAATGTTGGGGCCGAAACTTTTCATTTTATATATCAATGACATGTGAAGTGTCAAAGATAGTTCATTTTGTTTTGTTTGCAGATGACACTATTTTTTTGTTAATTTTTTTTTTAGTTCAGGAGATTATTTAAAAAGTTTAGCAGAAAGCTTTGTAAATGAAATGGTCAAACTGAAAAGATGGTTTGATGAAAATAAGTTATTAAATTTGAACAAAACTAGGTTTATGGTTTTTGCTAAATAGAAAAAGGATGAAATGTTTTTACTGTCTATAGATGGAGTTGATATTGAAAGAGTATCTGAGTTTATATTTTTGGTGTAATAATGGATGACAAACTGACATGAAAATCTCATATAGCACATGCAAAAACAAAGGTGTCTAAGAATATTTTTGTTTTGAATAAAGCAAAGTATGTGTTAGATTACAAGGTCATGCAAATTCTGTACTGTTCCCTTATTTTGCCATATTTCAGTTACTGCGTGGATGTGTGGGGCAACACGTACATGAGCAACATAGAGCCATTGGTTATATTACAGAAAAGAGAAGTAAGAATTATTCATAAAGTGGATCCAAGAGAAGACACCAGTGGGTAACACTTTAGTATGGGAAACATAAAAAAACTTAATTACTAGTGAATTAGTAATGATCAAGATGTCACTTTAGTATGGGGAACATATTCTAAGTAACAAAAACTTAATTTACAGTAATTTAACACTATTAACACTTGTAGTTTTGTGTTTTGTTATGCAAGAACAGACCATATTCATTAAGTGTTAGTAAGGGAGAATAACTCTTCTTGTGGTACTACCACCTTATAAAGTCCATACTAAGCAAAGCATATTGAGATGGTACTACTAATAAGCAATAATTCTGAGGTTATAGAGGGTAAACTCATAGTTAATGGCTTACTGGTTGTATAATAAGGCCATGCAGAATAAGGCATTAATGAGTATGTAATAATAACCAATTAAGAGCCAATATGTTGCTAATTTGCATGCTAATAAGCACCTAATTAATGGTGACTACATTCCCCATACTAAAGTGTTACCCACCAATGAACTGTTTATTAAGTCAGGATTAATGAAACTTAAAGATTTAGTTGAGTTACAGACATTGCTAGTTATGTACAGGGCAAAAAACAGAGTATTACCAGAAGATTTACAAAAATTATTTGTTTTTAGTTCAGAGGATGAAGACCACAGAAGGAAATTTAATTTTAAACATCAGTATGCATGTACTACTTTAAAGCAGATGTGTATTTCAGTATGTGGTGTCAAACTGTGGAATTCTTTAGAGAACGATCTAAAGAGTTGTATAAATATCTTTCATTTCAAGAAAATGTATAAGGAAAGAATAATTAGACAATATGGAGTTGTCAGGGTTTTCAGTTGATGGTGAATTATTGTGTATGGCTTTTTGATTCTTTTTCATTTAACATGTTGCTGTTAGTATTAGTTGTTGAGTAACTGACTGACAGACCATCTATTCTGTTGTTTATTTTTGTTTGAGTAAGGGCAGGTAAAATAAGATTTTCTTCTCCCTGCTCCTTTTCAATCATGGAATGTGTAAATTGAGTTGTGTTTGATCATGAATTGCTTGTTTCTTTCTGGAGCTGTGCGTTACCATGAGTGGAATAAATAAATAAATAATGAATGAATCCATGATTCCTTGGAGCGAAGCCTTTTATGGGCGAACACCTCTACCTGACTGTGCAACCCATCCTGAACTCTTAAGAGTATCTTGGGCTTGTTGGTTTTAATGAGCCTTCATTTTGTGCTCACAGTCTTTCTTCTGTCAAAATTATTTATCGACATATCGTGGGGAGTACGTTTACTCAAAGTAGGGAAAATTGCAGTTAAAGCATTTCCCACAGACTGCCTCCAGCCTCATCAGTGTGTTATGGTTTAATTAGCGCTGATTATTCAGTTTAATTTACCTGCATATGTTGCTGATTGCTGCCTCACACATTTTCCCTAGACTGCATCTGCTGTTATGCATTTTAGTGTAGAGTCTTGTGAAGGTGGGAGGAATTTCTTCTGTTTAAGTGTATAAGTGTATGTCTTACACAGTCCACTTGCACTTAATTGGGGTTCACATGTACCTGCACTTGAAATGAACATTTGTAGCTTACTAGTTTTTGAATCCTTGTACCCAATGTTGCAAAGGCAAATTCCTTTTGATAAAATGGATAGATAGTTTCCACATTATTTTTCTAAATTTTTCCTTTATTGTATGGACTGCTTTGTGACACAAACATTTCAACTTGGCAAGAATGCCAATTTTCCCTAATGATGTAGAGCGGTAAAAGCGTACCAATCCCACTGTTTCTGCAAAACATAAACCTAAGCGCACTGGGCTCCCCAGACACAAAACACCACTGAGTGTGCAATGAGTCTGTAAGCTAAGTCTTTTCTGCTTTTTTCAATCGTCAAAGATCCAACCCTCTTGGTGTTGGATCGTTTGCATTGTGTGAATTCACTGACATAATACACAATTTTCCAAATTGAACTGGTACCAGTCCATCTCTGAAAAACATACACAGGGAAGAGCCGGGAGCAACAGAGACCGTGAGAGGGTTTTAACCAAGCACAACATCAATAATGAGGTCATATACATGCGAGTGTGTACACACAGTGCTATATGGGCATGCACTTGTAGCTGTTGGCATGTGTGTGTGTGTATATATTTGTGTGTGTGTGTGCGTGTGTGTCGATATATAGATTATTTTGCTCCTGTTTGTTCAGCACTTTACCTACCATTGAGTTTGAGTGTTTCATTTAATGAAGTTTATATATATGTTTTTTGTGTATGTGAGAGAGAGAGCGAGAGAGAGCGAGAGAGAGACAATAAAGGGTCAGTGTTGTTCTGCTAAAACAGTTTAAGCCTAATTAGAAGGCTCTGTGTAAGCTTTAAGTGTCAACAACAACAACAATTTCCCAACAATCAATTTCTAAGCAAAGAAGACTGAGACCAAGAATTACAGCACACAAGTCTGGTTTGTTTGTTTTGATTCATCTATTATTTATTTTTCTATTTTATTAATGTATTTATTTTTGTTCATTTGTTTATTTATCTGTTTATGCTTGGTATTTTCTTTTTTTTAATCAAAGTTTGTATGAACATGACAGAAGACTGGCATCCCAGAAGAGGAATGGCTGAAAGTGATGACTTGTCTTGTATTTCATCTTCCAGAGAGCACTGGAGCACTGATGACTTGTCTTGACTTTTTTGGGAACCTCAAGAGCTGACAGACTGACATGGACAGCTCCTGAGAGACCCTGACAGGCTGCATGTGTGTCTTATATCTCTCTCCCTTGTCCTTATGTATGTCTGGTTGTACCAAGGGGTCAGTTAGGGCGTGATGCCAGCCTTCTTGCTTCTCAGGGCAGATGAAAAGTGTTAATCAAATCAGAGGACAGATAGATGAAGGATCACATTGCTGACACCCACACCCCTTCAAAAAAAAAAAGAAAAAGGAAAGCATTTGTCTAGGGGAAATGGTGTTAATACAAAATGTGACACATCAAGCGATGCAGTGACCTGACTCACACTGTCAAAGGATATAGAGTTTAAAAAACAAAATGAAACACACAATTAATTCAAAAACTAGAGTTCCCTTATAGCACTGGCTCATTTCACTGTATTGACTGGATCTGACAGTAGCTTTACTAGTGAGCTAAATGCAACTCTTTCTAATCTTCTCGTGTCAGTGACACCTCTAACTACGAAAATTTGACATCAAAGAAAATTAACACGCTGGTTCACTGACGAGACACATGCTCTTAAACTGGCCTATAGGAAACGTTGAATGCAAATGGCGTAAATCCAAACTTGAAGTCTTTCATCTTGCATGACATGACTGTTAAGTTACTATAAGTGAGCACTGTCAGCAGCTAAACAAGCACATTTTTATTGCCCAATTAAAGTAAATAAACATGAGCCTAGACTTCTCTTTGACACTATAGATTAACTTACTCAAAAGCAACCTTCTACTAACTGCTCCCCTTTTACAGCCAATGATTCTTCTGAATTTTTGACAGTAAAATTGATATTAGAAACAAAATAAGTAATCTAACCTACGGACCTTCTGATTCCACTTTCTTACAAGGACTCTCAGACTGTTCCTGTATTTTCACATTTTGAGACTGTCACACTGGAAACATTGTCCGACCTGGCTTTGGCAGCCAAACCTACAACTTGCCTTCTTAACCCCCTCCCTGCTAAATTTTTAAAGAACTTTGGCGGTTCCTGGGTCCCCCGCTAAATTTTATAAATTCATCTCTTACCTCTGGGAGTGTCTCTACTACTTTTAAAACTGCCATAGTTAAACCTCTCTTAAAGAAACCAAATCTTGATCCAGGGATTCTTGTAAGCTAAAGACCAATCTCCAACTTGCCTTTCATTTTGAAAATTTTGGAGTTGTAGCTGATCAGCTTTCAGCCTATCTTTCCAACAAAAATCTCTTTAAACCATTTCAATCTGCATTTAGAGCCTTTCATTCCACTGAAACTGCACTCACAATTGGTGAGCAACCATTTGATTGCTATGGATTCCAATTCCATGTCAGTGCTACTGCTGCTTGATCTAAGGGCAGCTTTTGACACCATTGACCATGGTATACTTTTGGACCACCTTGATAATTACCGAAGTGTTTCAGATCTGGCTCTGCTTTGGCTTAAGTCTTACTTATCTGATAAAAAACAGTGTGTTTTCCATGATAACATTCCATCTGATTTCTCTGCAGTGAAATATGGTGTATCGCAGGGCTCAGTTCTTGGTCCTTCACTATTCTCCCTTTATATCTCTCCTCTTGGCCATATTGTACAGAGCAATGGAATAAATTTTCACTGCTACACTGACGGTACTCAGCTGTATGTACCTGTCAAGTCAGACAATCATTCTAATATCAGAAATCTAGAGGCATGCTTGTCTACAGGGAAACAATTGGATGTCATGTAACTTTTTGATACGCAATACTGAAAAAACTGAGATGCTGGTCATCAGCCCTGCAAGACAGTCACTTTTATGACCAAGACAAGGTATCTCTTGACAACTGTGTGCTTTCCCAAAAGCCAACAGCTAAAAATATTGGTATTATTTTGATCAATCATTATCTTTTCAATTTCACATTTAAGAAACCACCAAGACCTCCTTTTTCCACCTACTAAACATTACCAAAATTCGGTCTTTTCTGTCCATGGCTGATGCTGAGATTCTGATCCATGCTTTTGTTTCATCCAGATTAGATCACTGCAGTGTCCTTTTTCTGGCCTGTCAGGTACTAGCACTAAAAACCTTCAGCTGGTTCAAAATGCTGCTGCTAGAATACTAACTAAAACAAAAACGTTTGACCATATCACGCCGATTCTAGCCTCCCTTCACTGGCTGCCTGTTCCTGCTAAATCTGACTATTATATAGTGCTAATTTTAACCTATAAAATACATAATGGCTTGCTCGTACATATTTGTCAGATCTTGCACAGCCTTGTATACCTTCTCATGCCCTCCAATCTCAAAGTGCAGGCCTCCTCTCTGTCCCTGAAGTTAAAAAGAAGTCTGCAGCCTGCATAGCCTTCTCTTACTGTGCCCCCTTTCTTTAGAATAGTGTCCCAGCCAACATCAGAGAATCTGACTATGTAGACTCTTTCTTCTTCTTTTTTTTAAAAATTTTATTTTATTTCAAAGTGCATTGTTATTACATCCATAGGCAATACAAGTGGATATACAAGCAATGAGAAAAAAATGAGTAAGAAAGTGTCTCGTACCAAAAATATAGTCTTTCAGCCTTATTTTCATTTAAATTGACTCATAGTCTATTTCTTTCCATTTTCAAGGAATAGCATGAAAATGATGAAAAGAGACATACCATAACTATATACATCCAGAGAGAAAGAGGTAAAGGGAAAAATAAATAAATAAAAATGCTTGTAGCAGTTTGGCTTCACACATTTGCATACATGTTGCAGTGAGAAAATTGGAAACCAAAAAGAATTCAATAAGTTTCAATAAATTTCTTGATTGGAGATATCTATAAAAATCTTGCTTTTCTAATGAAAACGTCTCAAAGTTTGAGAACTCATTATTTAATCTTTCTGCATGATGCCACATAAGGATGTTATACCTTTTTTTTATCCAAAATTTATCATCTAATTTATTTGGTGTAAAACCCGAATCATATGCACACCACCTCAGAATGTTAATATCCTCTTCCATTTTATGTTCTTCTATTACTGCTCTCCACACCCTCAAAACTGATTTTACCCATGGACTTTCCAGTCTATCTACACTAATCAGCCAAAACATGAAAATCACCTGCCTGATATTGTGTAGGTCCCCCTCGTGCCACCGAAACAATTCTGATCCATTGAGGCATGGACTCCACAAGACCTCAGAAGGCATCCTCTCATATCTGGCACCAAGAAGTTATCCATTAAGTCCTGTAAATTGCAAGGTGGGGCCTCCATGGTTGGACTTATTCTTCCAGCACATCCCATAGATGCTCAGCAATTTGCAGCAATTTGAGCTACAGAAGCTCTTCTTTGGGATCGGACCAGATGGGCTAGCCTCCACTCCCTATGCACATCAATGAGCCTTGGGCAACCATGACCCTGTCGCGGGTTCACCAGTTATCCTTTTTTGGACAACTTTTGGTAGGTACAGTCCATTGTACCTACCAAAAGTTGTACCTACCGTACCTACTGGGGACAGCCCAAAAGACCTGCCATTTTGGAGATGCTCTGACCCAATTTCAAGCCATCACAATTTGGCCCTTGTCAAAGTCACTCAGATCCTTACGCTTGTCCATTTTTCCTGCTTCCTGCTTGTCCCATTCTGTGAAATGGTTTTGAGGAATTGTAATTGGGAGGGTTTGGAAAAGATTTTTGAGGAATTGTAATTGGCAGGGTTTGGAAAAGATAAACATCTTGGTAGAACATTGGTTTTAATTATTTCAGTTCTTGAAAGGGTATGAGGTTCCACCTTGCAAGATCCTTTTTTTTTTTTATGGTACAGAGTGTCATAATTTTTCTCAAATATTGCTGATAGGTCTTTCGGCAAAATTACACCAAAATATTTGAAAGATTCTGTTTTCCATTTCAAATGGGTATGCATTCTTGAGTTTTTCCCAGATAAATTTAAATTGTATGTAAGTTTCAGTTTTATCTATATAGTACAATTTGTAACCCAATAGTGGGCCAAAATAAGAGGTATACAAGATGTATTAGAGAACATCATCCATGTAACATGCTGTTTTATGTTCTACTCCAATAATTACAATACCCTTAATTTTGTTATTCTGTCTAACATGTTGGGCTGGTTGTTCTAGAAATAATCAATTTTTATTTGTAAAGCCCAATATCACAAATTACAAATTTGTCTCAGGGGGCTTTACAGCAACACAACATCCTGTCCTTAGATCCTCACATCGGATAAGGAACAACTCCCTAAAAAACAAAACAAAAAAAAAACCCTTTAATAAGGAGAAAAAATAGGAAGAAACCTCAGGGAGAGCAACAGAGGAGGGATCTCTCTCCCAAGACGGACAATGGGCAATGGATGTTGTGTGCACACAATTTAAAGAACACAACATTGAAAGAGGATAACAGAATTATAATGGAATTATAAAATATATGAAGAATATGATGAGATGGATGCCAAGCAGTGGCCAGACCCCACCGGAACAACCTAGGACTCGGTTCACAAAACCACCATCACCATGTAGACAAAAAAGAAAAGAAAAGCACATTAGTCACATGTCTGAGTGAGAGAAGGATATAACATTGAAACAGGATAACAAAATTATATGGATTTATAAGATGTATAAAAAGAAAATATGAGGGGGATGCCAAGCAATGTCCAGGTGGTGACCATCATCACCATGGAGACCTGGGAGGAGGACAGACTACACATGCACACAAGGGAGACTTACATCACACCATTCATACACAGAGAAGAAGAGAAAGGAGACGACATCATTCAGAAAGAGAGAAAAGACGTGAGAGAAGAGAACAATTTGCAATAGTCAATCTATATGCTATGTTCTTGTCAGCAGAACAGTGCTTGGTAAATTCATTGAGACAGAAACCGACCCGCCATGCAGTACACATTGTGAATCACTCACCTTAAAGGCAACTAAATGTAGGCTAAGGCAAAAAGATGAGTTTTAAGTTTGGATTTAAAGGACTCAACAGACTGATTGTCTGATGGCAGCAGGCAGTTATTCCACAAGAACGGGGCCCGATACAAAAAGGCCCTGCCACCAGCTGACTTCTTTTTAACTTTGGGTACACACAGTAGCCCTGTAATTTGAGAGTGAAGAGCTCAAGGTGGCATGTACAGCTTAAGGAGATCAGACAGGTAAGATGGAGCAAGCCTATTTAGGATTTTATAAGTCAGCAGAAGCATCATGAAGTCTGATCTTACATGGATAGGAAGCCAATGAAGGGAGGCAAGAATTGGTGTAATATGGTCAGATTTTCTAGTTTTAGTTAGGATTCTAGCTGCAGCATTCTGTGCCACCTGAAGACTTTTAGTACTAGCATGTGGCAGACCTGAAAACATCACATTACAATAATCAAGTCTGGATGAAACAAATGCATGTATTAAAATCTCTGTTAGCCATGGACAGGAAAGACCGCATTTTAGCTATGTTACGTAAGTGAAAAAAATGGCAGTCTTGGTGATTTTTTTTTTTAATGTGCTTATCAAAGGAAAGGCTGGGATCAAACATAACACCAACATTTTTGGCTGCCACACTTTGTGAAATCACAGAGTTGTCAATTGTTATTGTTACTTGATCAAATTGGTGTCTGTGTCTAGCAGGGCCAACAACCAGCATCTCAGTTTTATCCAAATTTAAAAGCAGAACATTTTGTGACACCCAATCTTCACAGCAGCAAAGCAGGCCTCTAAATTTGTTATTTGAGTATGATCATCAATACTTACAGGCACATACAGCTGAGTGTCATCAGCATAGCTATGGGAATTTATTCCATGACTGCATATAATTTGTCCAAGGGTTGAAATTTAAAGAGAGAAAAGTAGAGGGCCAAGTACGTGCATATAAATTTGGCCAAGGGTTTAAATATAAAGAGAGAAAAGTAGAGGGCCAAGTACTGAACTGAGCACGTCATATTTAACATCAAGAGAATTTTGATGTAATATTATTATAGCAGACACTATGGGCCGGTTTCACAGACAGGGCTTAAATCAAGCCAGGATCAGTCCTTAATCCATACTAGTTAAACTAGGACATTTAAGTAGCCTCCATGAACGTATCTTAAATTTGGTTTAGTTAGTAAGATAAGTAAGTCTAAATGAGAGCACCTGGGTTAAACCTCACCAGGTCAAGTATGAGCACATGCTGTTCGTCTCATGGTGCTCATAAAAACCCGGAGTGGAATCGAAAACACAATTTAATGGTATGATTCCTGAGACATAACAATGGCAGAAGCAAAAAGAATTCGTTCAAAAAACTTAAGTGAGTATGAAAAAACGCTACTAAAACAAATATTATCAAACCATCCAGGTATTGAAAGTAAAAACCATACTACTGCTACTGAGCAAAAGAAAAAGAATGCTTGGGCCGCAATTTGCAGTGAATTCAATGCAAATGAAAATGTAACCACAAGAACAGTACAACAAGTTCAGGTGAGAAATCTACATTATTATCAGTATTCCACATTTATCACATTCATATTTTTGACATTACTAATATTGAATGATATCTGCCTTTAGACTCTGTGGAAGAACATTAAACTGGCTTTAAAAAGAGAAAATGCAAAGACCAGAAGAGAGAGATTTAATACTGGTGGTGGACCACCAAAAAAAGACAAGGCTGATGAATTGGGTGACTTGCTGTCTGGAATTATTGAACCCCAGTAACCTCTGGATGGCATACCAGACGATGACCATTTGGATAGTTCGGATGAAGAATTGAGCACAAATGGTAAATATACCAAAGAAAGTAAATTGGTTACTTCCTTTAGTAAATGTATAACACTGACTGTGTCAATCGTTATTCTTCTTTCATTCTATGGACCATATGAGTTTATTTGTGCTTCTAACAGTGTTGTTTTTCCAGAGCAAAGGAATCTGAGCAGTGTGGAAGAGCCTGCAGTGTCCAGTGAGTGTGGGCCCTCTACATCTACTATAACATCCTTAAGAGAAGATGCTGCTGCCACCTCTCAACAGAGAACAAAAAAGATGACCATGCATGAAAAGTTAGCCAGAGAATTTCATGACCATAAAATGAAATATCTGAAGGAAGAACATGAAATGAAAATGAGAATTCTACAGGTTGAATTGGATATGAAGTTGGAAGAGAGAGCTATCCAAAAAAAGATACAGTAATGAGACAATTGTGATTGCCAGTCATGATGAACAATATATGTAAAAATAAATAAATGTTTTGTCATTTGCATATTCATGAGTTTGAGTATTTCAATCACCACAAACTACATTTCAAACCAGCTTTGGTTTAGTCACTCATTTAATTTGCTGCACACCATGTACAGAAAAACATTATCCAAGCAAAAATAGGCAATAATGAATACATTCCATATTTAAATGCATCTCATCTAGCTGAAGTGCTGCAATGTGAAAGCAGCTCTGTATGCAAGTCCTCTTTGGTCATTCCCTGCCTCAGCCATGGGCACATCTGTTTGATCCTGGTCTTCCATTGGAGGATCAGGACAGCAATGCTGCCTCAGGTAGTTGTGGAGCACAGCTGTAGCAATTATCACCTTGCAGCATCTTCTTGGCTCAAAACAAAGTGTATTGCATAAACACTGGAATCGATTTTTCCATACTCCAAACATACGCTCGACCAGCCCTCTAGTGCGGATATGAGTTCTGTTGTATCTTTGCTGCTGAGCTGTTGTGGGATTTATGTATGGGGTGAATAAAAAGTTACTCGGACCATATCCACTGTCACCAAGGAGTAGTCCACTATGTTGTCCTCTCTGAAACTGAGCACACAATGAAGAGTTGAGAAAAATCCTTGAATTGTGAGTTGCACCTTTCCAACGGGCAACAGTGTTAGAAAACTCTAAATTAGGAGTGCATGCACCCTGAACATTGATGGAAAACCAGTTCTTGCAGTTCCTGTACTCCTCAGCGTCAGGAGTTGATGGACACTTGATGGGAACATGACATTCATCTATACAGCCAATCACTCCTGGGAAGTGCCCATATTCATAGAACTGCACTTTATAGTTGGCTTGGCCAGGAGCATCAGGAAACTTGATGTAAATATTCCTCAGTTCACAAATGGCCCTACATACTTTGTGAACTATTCTACACACAGTTGCTTCACTGGCACCACATGAATTACCAGTTTCATGATGAAACATTCCAGAAGCCAGAAATCTCAAAGTCATCAGAACTTGGAGAGAACTGGGTAAAGGCCTTCCTCTTTGAGACAGAGAGGAAAGTCTAGGATCAAAGATATGATCTCCAGTGCATTTTCTTTATACATACGAAAGCGGTCTTGAAAAGTTATTTCATCAAAGTAATTTAATGGATTACTTCTATCCACAAGTACTCGTCTGGCTGGCCTCTGTATTGCATGTTGGTCTTCATTTAGATATTCCAAGTAGTACATGCTCCCTCGCAAACTGCTGAGCAGAAATTAAACCTGCCTCTTTGAAGGATTAATTTAAGCTTCAATTTAGTCCTAGAGTAACTATGATCCTCCTTCTCGCAGTCAGTTTAGTTTAATCCAGAACAGGCTAAATCTAGGACTATTTTAAGATGTGTCTGTGCAAGTCACTTTGAGTTAAGACAACTCAAACAGACATTTTAGTCTGGGACTAGGCTTAAGCCTTGTCTGTGAAACTGGCCCAATGTGTTCTTCCAGATAAGTAGGACTTAAGCCAAGAGAGAGCTAAGTCAGAGACACAAAAATGACAGTTTATTCTGTCTAATAGTATACAGTGATCATTGGTGTCAAAGGCTGTACTGAGGTCTGGTAGTAGAAGCACAGAAGTGGAATCAGAGTCCATAGCTAGTAGAAGATCGTTCACCACTCTGGTCAGAGCAGTTTCAGTGGAGTGACAGGACCTGAAAGCCAATTGAAAAGGTTTATATAGATAGTTTTCTTCTATATGGGGTGAAAGTTGTTGATACACAACTCTCTCTAGTACTGTAGAAATGAATGGAAGATTAGAGACTGGTCGATAGCTATTAAGAGAATAGTGAAAAATAAGCAGATGCCAGGCACCGCCTTGTCTCACTCCTCTTTCTAATGTAAAGGGTTTGAATAAGTGACAATTTATTTCTATTCTTGCTGTGGGGTTTTCATAGATAACCTTCATACTGTTTATCACCAATTCATTAAACCCAAATTAATTTAGAACTTTGTAAAGATATTACCCACTGACAGAATCAAAAGCTTTTTCTGTGTCTAAACTTAGTATTACTGCTTTTTCCTTATGTTGCTGTGTATGTTCCATAATATGTAAAGTGTGTGTTATATTATCTCGTATTTGACGCATGAGTATAAATTCTGTCTGATTGTTGTGAAATAAACTGGGGAGGATTTTTTTCCCATCCTGTTAGCCATACAATATTCAACATTAAGGATCAAAATCAGCCTATATGGCCCACATTCAATCATATCTTTTCCCTCTTCAGTTATAAGAGCTATAATAGCCTCTTTAAAATAGGGGTGGGGGTGGGGGGGTCTCTGTTTTTTTAAATGCCATTTGCATATTGTTAGTAACATTGGCACAAGTTCCTTTCTAAATGTTTTGTACCATTTAGTTGTGAAACCATCACTTCCTAGTGATTTGTTAGCTTTTAGTCTATTAATTGCCTAATTTAACTCTTTTACATTTATTTCTGCACTTAGGGCCTTATTTTGATGTTCAGTCATATCTTTTAATTCTAAAGCCTCCAAAAATAATCAATCTGGTCTTTTTCATTCTCTGGTATTCTAGAATATAGTCATTCGTAGAATGACTCAAAGACCGCTTGAATCTTATCCTGTTTGATTTCTATTGGGTTTTTTTGTTGTTTTTTTGGGGAATCTCATATTTTATATATTGTACTATATGCCTGTCTATTTTGTCCCCAATTTGTGTGGCTGTACACAAATCGACAGATAGCTAAGAGACTTAAAGAGAAAGTTGAGGGGAGACAGCAGGTGAGACCTGTGCCTGCGAAAAACCTTGCAGTGTTTCTCGTTGAAAGCACCCTGCTGGCATGCCGAGTATTCTCAATCTGTGTTGCAAACTGTAGAGCAGAATCAAGTGTGAAGGGGGGAAAAAACGCTGTGCTTCCTGAAACCAAGATTATGCAAAATACCAATAGCACCAACAATAATATTAATAATGCTGATAATAGCAATACTGATCTTGCTAATAACTTTAACAGTCATTTTATCTCCATAGGTGAAAATCTTTCCAACAAAATTAGCCAACCACAGGGTGCCACTTTCAGCCAATATCTACAAAAAAAAGAAATCATTTGAATTCATTTTTTTGAAGCCAATTGAGAAAAATTAAATTTCTAAAATCATCACGATTATGAAAAGTCCACGTACAGCTGGTGAGATGAAATCTCTAGCAAAATTCTTAAAGCAATTGTGAACGAAATTATGGAGCCACCTGTCTACTCTATTAACCTCTCATTACATTGTGGGGTTGTACCTAATATGGCAAAGATTGCTAGAATTGTTCCAGTCTTTAAATCTTGTGATAAAAATTATATGCACAACTACCGTCCAATATCTATATTGCCTACAATATCCAAAGTACTAGAGAGAGTTGTGTATAGCAGATTACATGAGTACCAAGAAAAATCTAATATTCTTGTTCCATCTCAGTATGATTTCAGGGAAAAGAGCACCACATGCATAGCAGTTCTTGAACTTACTGAAAAAAATCAATGATGCTATTGATGAAGGAGACTGCGGAATTGGTATTTTTTCTGGATTTTTCAAAAGTATTTGACACTATTGATTTTGAGATTCTTTTAAATAAATTGTATCATTATGGGGTCAGAGGTATAGCGCTTAACTGGTTTAGAAGCTATATCTATGGGAGAAAGCAAGATGTACTTATAAATGGCCACAAATCTTTATGTAAATCCATCAAGTATGGGATCCCCCAGGGTTCAATTTTAGGGCCGCTCCTCTTTATCCTGTATATAAATGACTTTGTAAATTCCTCTTACATTTTACATAAAATATTGTTTGCTGATGATACACATTTGTTCTTGTCACATAAGAGTCCAAATGATCTTCAAAAAATTCTAAACGGGGCGCTGGTGAAGGTGGACACTTGGTTCAGATGTAATAAATTATCCCTAAATATCAGCAAGACAAACTACATTGTGTTTCATCCCAACAAAAATCAAAATAATGCTGAGCATGTTTGTCTCAAAATTAATGGTCAGGATATCAAAAGAGTCAAGTCCACAAATTTCTAGGGGTCCATAACGATGAATCCTTAAATTTTAAGTGCCATATATTTTTTAGACTTTTTATTTCTGGGTATTTTCTTCATTACATGAACAAGAAAAAAAAACAACAAACAGAAAAAAAAGAATGGGAAAAAAAAGAACGGAACCCGCCCAAAAAAAACCCCAAAACAAAACGGGAGGTCATGGGACAATCAAGAAACCGCTAAAGTAGAACGTCTCATATACAGTATACTTACAATAACTATGAGCTATCCTTCTCATTGGCCAAATGAATACACAATTTTTCCCCACCGTTTTTCTCCCAGTTCTTTTTGGAGCCGAATAGAGTAAGTCATCTGTTCAGAAAGATGTAATTGTTTGACAATGTTGATGAGAAGTCCAATAGTAGGACTATTTTTCTGAAGCCAGTGTTTTGTAAGGCATTTTTACTTGCCACCAGCAAGATCTTCAAAAGATAGAGATCAGTTTTATTTAGTCCATCAGGGATATGTCTAAGAAACAAGGATAAGAATGTAGTACTAATGCTAAAACCCAGGGTTATTGCGATGGTAACTGATACTTGCTTCCAAAAAGTCTGAATGGAGGGGCATGACCAAAAAATATGAGCATGATCAACCATGATTTCTCCACATTCCCTCCAACAGCTCAGCTGAGTGCCGGTTTGTTTGGACTTCTGTTTAGCGGTGATAAAAAAGCAAATCAGGTTTTTCCAGCAGAAGTGTCTCCAGGTCCAAGAGTTGGTGGAGGACAATTGCGTTTTCCAGGCATCCAACCACATGTCCTCAGTTATTTCAGTGTCCAGCTTTTTCCCATCGTTGTTTCACATAGTCTGTGGAGTCCTTATTCAGTGATGTGATGCCATAGTATAACTTACTTATAAGACGTTTGTTGCTTTCTGAGTTAGATGCATCAATAAATACATGAATAACAGCTGTAATCTCTCTTGGATTAGAACCTTTTATCTTTTTAGAAAAGTAATCACGGAGCTGTAAATACCTATAAAAGTCCTACCTCCCCAACCGATATTTCTGACATAGATTATCAAAACTGTCAAGCTCCCAGATTTTTAACAATCTTGCATATAGAAGTGATACCAAAATAGACCCATTGTTTATATCTACCATCTAAAGATGCTGGTGTAAAGTCAGAATCATGTACCAGCCATCTGAGCAGGTAAGCTTCTCTCTCGAGCTGGAAATGTTTAACCACTTCCCCTCATATTTTCAATGAAAAAAATCACCCATTGACTCGCTGTCTGTAATATTTATTTCTCTTTGTCAGCACAGCCAAGCAATGACTGTATTGGTGTATCAGTTGAGAATAACGCCATAGTCAAGTCAAGTCAATTTTATTTGTCTAGTCTTCCATTTGGCCATATAAGATGGGTTACACCAGTATACAAGGGGTCTCAGCTGAGCTGATAAGTAGTAATCCCTTAAAGATGGGAGGGCCATGCCCACCCTCTCCTCCGGTTGTTGGAGAGTAGATAATTTCACCCTTGGCTTCTTTTTGTCCCAAATGAATCATGAATGTTTATTCCATTCTCTAAATTATTTCTGAGGAATTTCTTCTGGAAGTGATTGAAAAAGATATAGTAATCTGGGAATAATGTTCATTTTGACTGATCTGATTCTGTTACCGAAGTCAAGAGGGAGCAAGCCCCACCCACTGAGGTCCTCACATATGTTTTTGTTAATGCCATTGTAGTTGATATCAAATAAATGTGACAAATCTTTAGGTAAGTTTACTCCTAAGTACTTAATATGAGATGAGTTCCAATTGAAATTATACTTTGCAATGAATTCTTGTGTGGGAGTATAATTAAATGTCATAACCTGGGTTTTGTGTATGTTAAGGGATATACCCCTGAATATACCCCATATGTCTCCAACATTTCCATTAGGATAGGCTGACATGAGCCTGGGTGCATGATTGTGACCAGCACATCATCCATGTACAGACTTACTTTATACTCTGCTCTGCCTATGGATATAACCTTTAATTCTGTCTTCTGTCGTATTGCTTGAGCTACAGGTTCGATGAATAAATTAAAGGGACTGGAACTAGCTGGGCAACGCTGACTACAGCCGCGTTGCAGGGTTATAGAGTTAGAAAGGCTACCATTAACCTTTATTCTAGCAGTAGCAGAAGAATAGAGTGCCCGAATACAACCTATAAAAATTTCACTGAAGCTAAATTTGTTCAATACTAAATAGAGACATTCCCACCCAACCGAATCAAAAGCTTTTTCCACATCTAAACTGAGAACAATAGATGTAATTCTTCCCTTATTAATCTGCTCAATAATGTGTAGGGCTCTCCTGTTGTCATGAGTTTGTCTGTCTTTTATGAATCCCGTTTGATTTTCATCTATTAAGAAAGGCATTACAATTTCCATCCTCTTTGTTAAGATAGTGGCGCACAGTTTATAACAGGTGTTTAGGACATTGATAGGTCTGTATCCTTTACAATCCAACCTGCCCTTTCCTTCTTTGGGGATAACTGATATAAAAGCCTCCCTCAATGAGGGGGGGGGGGGCTTCTTTTAAAATGTAATTGAAACAGGTCTCCAGTAAAGGAAGCAGGTGTTCTCTTATGGATTTGTACCATTCTGGAGGAAACCCATCGGTATTAGGTGACTTGTTAGTGTGCAGGCTGAAATAGCTTTATCAATTTTCTCCATTGTTATTGGTGAGACGAGATCATCATTAATTTCTTTGCCCAGTGTGGGGAGGTCCAGAGAATTCAGGAATTCAACAACTGTGTGTCTATCAACCTGATCTGACTGGGAATGTAAAGATCTGTAGTATGTTTCAAATGCTTTTTGTATTCCTTTCAGACTGTTAGTGGTCGTATTTGTAACAGGGTCTCTAATCTTATAAATGGTGTTTTCTGCTTGTTGTTTTCTGAGCCTCCAAGCTAGCAATTTTGCTGCTTTGGGGCCTGCCTCATAATATCTTTGTTTCATAAACCTTATGTTTTTCTCAACTTCCTCACTTAATATTTTATCTATTTCCAACTTGACATTTCGAATTTGACGTATAATAGAGGGTTCTTTATTAACAATATGCACTTGTTCTAAGTCTCTCAGTTTTTCCTGCAGTCTTGACAGTTCTTGTGCTTTTATATTTTTCAACATGGTGGTCCTGGCTATGATCTTCCCCCTGAGGACAGCTTTGGCAGTATCCCATAATATACTAGGGTTTACCTCACCATTATCATTGCCCTGTAGATATACGCCTAAGTTTGTCTCCATTGAACTTCTGAAGGTGGGGTCGTTCAACATGCCTGTATTTAGCCTCCACAATGTTTTCCGCTGCCTACCGTCTAAATGTAATGTTAAATATACCCCTGAGTGGTCTGAGAGCACCCTCTGGTCTATTCTGCAGTCCTTCAATCAATGTAAATCCCTGTTATATATGAAGAAATAATCTATTCTTGAATAGATTCTGTGTCGCGCAGAATAAAAAGTGTATCCTGGGTCTGATCTATGCATGGACTGCCATACATTGACCAGTCCTAGGTCTTTAAGTATCTTATTGATACATTTTTCAGTATGATTCCTTCTCCTTTTCATATTGGTTGTATCTAGTAAAGGATTAAGAAGCACATTAAAGTCTCCTGCACGAATAAGGGTCCCATATGTTTCTGATGCAATCAAGTCAAACACTTTTTTATAAAAGGATATATCACTCCCAGGAGGGGCATACACATTAAATAGTGTCACCTCTTTTTGATCTATTTTCCCCTTTATCAGAACAAAGCTGCCCTCTTTATCGCTTATCTCAGATATGAATTCAAACCAAATTGAATTTGAAATCAGTATGGCAACGCCCCCCCCCCTTTTTTTTACCATTTTTATATGATGAGAAGTGTTCCTAAAGCCTATATTTATCCTCTCCTTTTTTAGTTTGGTTATCGTTTTACTTCTTTTGATCGGGTTATTTAGCCCATTTAAATTCAATGAGATTATGTTATAATGTTGCTAAGACATTAATTTTACTTTCAAACATTTTCACTTGTGACATCCCAGACCTCAACAAATAAACAAGGTAGAGTAAAACAAAAAAGCTCGAACTATAATACAAAACATACAAAATATGTTGGTCTGTTTTTTAAGATAAGACATTTTCTCCCACGTGCAGCACTTCTTACTTTGTACAAGTCTTTATTTGAGCTCCATGTTAATTACTGCAATGCTATTTGGTGCAATACTTTTCCAAGTCATCTAAAAAAAACTACAGATTCTGCAAAAGAAAGTTATACGCGCCATATTGTGGTCTGGGGTCTGTGCTCCACGGACCCTCTTTTCCGCAATTATGGTCTTTTAAGACTTGCTGAAAGTAATATTTTTTATAATGCTTGTTTGATGTACCATGTTATCTATGGGATCAATGACAGACTGTGTGACCTCATTCAAATTTGCCTCCCTCTGCATGCATTTAGCACCAGAAATAAGAACCTTATAGCGGGCAAGTGGTGTAGGCTTAGAGGCACGAGCCTTGGTGTGGCATGTAAAGGTCCACTGGTGTGGAACGAGTTAAGTGACGATTTGAAAATGTCATCATCCACACATGTCTTTAAAAAGAAATTAAAACATAAATTAGTTCAGAAATATACTGCTGACTGATATACTAAAAACTTGCTAACTAGGACTTTAGATTTATTTTCATTTGTAGGTTTTATTTCTTTTATTTTTCTTTCCTTTTATATCTGTTACTCTTTATGTAAATTGCTTTGCTTAAAGTATGGGCCCCCATCCATAAGCTCTGCTGAGTTTCCTTGGGGTGTCCCTTTTCACACCATTTTGTGTATTATATATGTATAAATTGCAGTTTTTCATTTTTGTGTGAAATAAAGTTGAAAGTTTAAGTTGATGGACCGCAGTTGAGCTGCCCAGTAATAATACCATTGGATGTTTGGGCATTTAAAGCCTCCTCGGTTATATGGTAGATATAATAAAGATGTACATAGTCTGGGGCGTTTATTTTGCCAAATAAAGTTGGTCAACAATTTCTTAATTCTAGTAAATAAAGATGAGGGAGGGAGCAAGGGGATGTTCTGGAACAAATAGAGAAATGTAGAATATGTTCATTATTAGAATATTTATCCTGCCAATCATTGAGGTAGTTAAAGATGTCCAACGTTCTACTGATGAAGTTGTAGCTTCCAGAATTGGGTCATAATTTATCTGAGCGATCTTATTCACCTCAGGGACAAATTTTATATCTAGATATGGGAAATTATCTGTTAGGTTGAAAATGGAAGCATAAACATGGCTACTTTTCCTCTTCAAGTCTGTAAGTAACATTTTCGATGATTTTGAATCATTAACTTTGTATCCAGATATCTTTCCAAATGTTTAAATAAGATCTAGGAGTGCAGGGATAGAATTGTTTAGATTTTTTAGGAGCAAGATTACCTTATCGGAAAAGAGTGTTATTCTACGTCCTAAATGACCTTCTCGAATTCCATAAATATCACTATGCATCTTTACCACTATAGCAAATGGTTCTATAGCAAGAATAAATAGCAATGGTGATAAAGGATTTCCTTGCAGACAACCTCTAGAGACGTTAAAAGGTTTAGAGACCACATTATTGGTCAAAACTTCTGCAGCCCAGTACAAAGCAATATAACCCATTTACAAAATGTATCCCCAAAGCCAAAGCGGGTAAGCACTTTAAACAGATAAGGCCATTCAACACAGTCAAAAACCTTCTCTGCATCAAGTGAGAGTAAAGCCGTGTCTTTCGCCCCTCTCTGGCTGTGTAAAATATTGAGTACTCGTCTGACATTGTGAAAACCCTGTCTACCTTGAATAAATCTATTTTGGTCCTCTCCCACCACCTGAGGAAGGAGGCCATCCAATCTTCTTGTAAGAACTTTGCAAAGTATTTTTGTTATCTGAATTTAAGAGGCTAATTAGGTGCATATTTTCACATTTTGTGTTTGGGTTTCCTGGTAATGCGATTAGGGCACCCCTCATGGATGTGGGGAGAAGACCATTCCTGAAGGACTCCTGAAACATCTCCATAAGGGGTAAAAGTAATTTAGACTGAACGTTTTTATAAATATCTATAGGGATGTCATCTGGACCAGCCCCTTTCCAGCCTGTATACAGCCAATCGCTTCTGCAATTTCCAGTTTTATTAATTCTCCATCTAATGCTCTACATTCCTCTTGAGACATTCTAGGAATATTAAGGTTATTTAGGAATTTTGTCTGCATATCCAGGCTGGAAGAGCACTCAGAACTATACAATTTCCCATAGAAGACCTCATTAATCTCTGTTGGGTCCACTATAGTTCTACCATGTGAAGTTTCAATGCAGTTCATTGACCTTTCTGTTTGTTGTTGTTTAATGCATCATGCTCAAAGTTACCCAGGCCAAGTGGTCATAGTAGGACTGTTTGAGTCTCATTAAATGTACAGCTGCTTTGTTAGCTGACAGTTCATTATACTGTGATCTAAGTAGGAGTAGTTTTGCATGTCCATCTATAGAGCTAGGCGTGTTTTGGTAGATATCTGGTTTGTAGTGCTTATATTTTCTCCTCTAATGTCTTCATTTCAAGTTGGGCACTCTTTTTTGTTTAACTGGTAAAACAAGTCATCTGACCTCTAATAAATGCCTCAAATGCCTCTAATCTTGTGCTAGCAGATGTTTGGGAAGTGTTGCATTCAAAATACAAGTCAATTTGCTTATCTAAAAAAATCTATGAATGTGGGGTCCACAAGCTACCCTGGTTGAAAGCGTTATTTTGGTGACTCACAAGTTTAGTATCTTTATAACTCAAAGATATAGCACCATGGTCAGAAAGAACCATACTGCTATAATGACATTCATCAATTTATGAAACAAGTAACACTGAGACTAAAAAGTAGTCTATACGTGAGTAAGTTTTATAAGTTCTGGAATAACAGGAATATTCTACTGCATTTGGTTTACCATGTCTCCAAACATCCAACAAATTCAATTCTTTCATAAAATAGTGTATTATCTTCCTCGATTTGGTGTGAGTATTATCTAAGCCAGATGATTTGTCTCTCAATGGGTCTAACGTGCAATTAAAGTTGTCAGCTATTATGTATTGTCCAAGGATATTTGAAACAGTCAGAAACAGATTATTATAAAATTTAGGATCATCTTAATTTGGGCCATACACAATTATCAGATTTATATTTTCAAATATAAAGTACCCTAGACCATGATATATCTAACAGCAGGGTCCTTAACTATATTTTGGATCCGTAGTGGGGAAAGATGTATGAATTAGTGTCATAACCCCTCTAGAATGTGTGGTATAGAGAGCAGATAACACCTGGCCCTGCCATCTTATTCTTATTTTGGAGATATCCCCACTCAGCAGGTGGGTTTCTTGCAAGACAAAATTTTTTGATTGCAACCCTTTTATCCTGCTCATCGCTTATTTCACCTTTGTAATTTTCCTCAAACCCCTACAGTTCCCTGAGGTAAATTTCACCTTCCAACTATTAGACATTAGTTATATAGTATGTCCTCAAGAATCGTTTTGGTTAAATACATTGATGAATACACGCTCACAGACAAAAAGTTGGAAAAAAGACAAAAAATTAAAACCCACACCGAATCCCCAGTGGAGTCCATGTCCACTGAACAACCCCCTCCTCTCCCACCCTATAGATACCGCTTATGGGCAATACGGGCCCATGCACCACAAGGAACTGGCCATCTCTCACTTTTACTTATTCCCTTCTCTTTAGCTCTAACTGCTTTAATCGAATGCTAATTAACCTCTTAAAGTTTGTAAAAATGAACTATGTAATATTTGCAACCTGTACACGACAGTCAAAGGGGCACACAACAAATAAGCAAATGCCTGGAACTCACGCTGACAGATGGAGGAACTATCAAAGGAATTGAATTAGCTGTTGGCCATGTAAAGTCTGTAATGGGTTGAATGTCCCTTGTAAGCAAATGACATTTCAACTGCCCATTGCTTGAGTGCATAAATTTCATTGTTTTGCCTTTTCCAATCTGTATTAAGCCCTCTGTCCACATCAGTAAAGATGAAAATTTATTTTAGCCTTGAGAATGGAAAGGGAAACAAAACGCAGTCCTATCTAACGGAAAAGGATAAACAAAAAGGATGATCATATTACCTTGTGTGGAAGTGATATAAAATAGAATAATCTGTATTGCCGCTACACTCTATGGAACATCCTATCGTCAGGTCCGCCTCGATCATTCAAAGAGACTGGACACACTTGTCCACTTCAGACGGAGTTTAGAAAGCGAGAGATCTCTCAGTGTGCATCACTAGGAGCCGCGCCGGAAAGATTATTCCGTGCTTATGGATCCCCTTGTCTCGCAACTTCTTTCGCATTTCATCATAGCCGCGCTGCAGCCTGTGTACAGCAGCAGAGAGGTCCAGGTGAAAATTGGTTTGTTCATTGTTTAATAGGACTTTTGCTTTGGTTCTGGCTGCCTTCAATACTCGTTCAAGAACTTCATAATAATTGTTCTCTGACATGTCTTGTGTGAGTCGTTGTTTGGCGGGGCACCGATTCTATGAGCCTGCTCAATTACCAAGACCTCCCGCAGTTCCAGTCCCAGAGTTTTCGGTAACCTCTTTTCCAGGAATGTAATTGTATCCTGGCCCTCTACCTACTCTGTTAGGCCAACCAGTCTTATATTGTTCCGATGGCTTCTGCATTCCAAGTCTTCCACTTTGTTGGTAAGAGTTTTAACAGTGCTTTCCAATGTGCTGACTTTGGATATTAGCCCATTAACATTGTCTTCAGTGTTAGAAATCCATTGTTCCGTACCCTGTGCATTCCTGTACCTGCTTTCTTATATTGTGGCGGACACTAGGGGCTATGCCTCTCACCCAGCAGGACTGTGAGCTGGGGGCGTGGTTTACGTTCCCGGGCTCGCCGGGGCAGGGTTGTTCCTGCTGCAGTTGGTTTTTGGAGTTGAGGAATAAACATCAATCTCGCCTTCGTCTCATGTGTTTTTCCTCATTCCTGCGACATTGGTGACCCCGAATTGAACATGTTTGGAGCAGAAGATGTGTGTGAATCCACTTCGGCCACGCCGCCCCGACTCTCACAGCCGGCCGTTCTCGCCGCGGCTGTGAAGCTCCCAGAGTTCTGGCAGAGCGACCCGGCCTCGTGGTTCCAGCATGTCGAGGCGCTGTTCCACCTGCGTGGAATCTCCGCGGACGACTCCAGATACTATCTGGTCGTCGCTGCGCTGGATCAGCAGCCCACACGCCGGGCCATGCAGCTGTTGCGCGCCCCTCCGCAACACGATAAATACGTCGCCCTCAAACATCTTCTGCTCCGGAGGTACAGCCTATCTGCCGCAGAGAGGGCAGATAGAATCCTTTCCCTATCCGGTTTGGGCGACGGGACGGCTGTGGATCTCATGGACAATATGCTGTCGCTGCTAGGCTCAGACGAAGGTGGGTTCCTTTTCCCGCACGTTTTCCTGCGCCAGCTCCCGTCTCCTGTGCGCGTGGCTTTGGCTAACTCCCCGTGTCTGGCCGCTGGTGATTGCCGAGGTTTGGCTGAGGAGGCCGATCGGGTCCTGCTGGCTACCAGACGGTTCTCTGTGCAGAGTGTGGCATCGGAGCCTCTGCAGCCGACGTCGGAGGACGCGGACCCGGCAGTGGTGGCTGGAGTGACTGCCCGGAGACGGCGCGGGAGAGGCCTCTGTTTCTTCCACCAGCGGTTCGGCGGCAAGGCGAGGCGCTGCGTCCCTCCCTGCACGTTTGAGACGGCGGGAAACTCCAGGGCCAGCGCTCAGTAGCAGCTGTGGGCGCTGGCGGACGTAGTGAGCTGCTCTTCATTAAGGACACGATGTCAGGAAGACGGTTTCTGGTGGACTCAGGCTCGCAAAAGAGCCTACTCCCTCCTGCTAAGACAGACAGGTCGGCCGAAGGCGGCGGCCCACAGTTAAGTGCAGCTAACGGTTCGTCCATTGCGACGTTTGGCACAAGGTTGGTGACTGTTTGCTTCCACGGGCGCCATTTTGAGTGGGACTTTGTAGTGGCCGCCATTACGGTTCCTATTATCGGCGCGGATTTTCTGTGTGCTAATGGTCTGCTGGTTGATACTTTAAACCGCCGTTTAATTGATGCTGTGTCTTTCGCCACTGTTCCGTGCGAGACAAGGGGAGCCGGGCCGTTAACACACGCTATCTTTTTACCTGCCTCATTCCTGCCACAATATCAATAATTGTTGCTTGCATCACGTCAATTTTCTTATAGAGTCCTCTTTTCAAGGAAGTTATGGCTTTCATGATATCTTGATTGCTATTCTCACCCGAGTCCAATATTTCTCCATCTCCTTCATCGGGGTCGTCATCCATGGTGGCCATGACGTCGTTTTTTCTTCACCCTCCAAATATTCGTCCTCGTATCGTGATTTCCTTTTGTATTTTTTTGTCTCCTTTTCACAACATTTTTAATACCCAGTACTCTTCTATATGTGTTGCTTGTCTTTAAATAAAATTCTGGTTAGTATTGCAGCAGAGCCAAAAAGTTGCTGGCGGCCTCATTTACTTCGCCATAACCGGAAGTCCAAAACACCTCTTTTAACAGAGATCGACGGGGCTCTCTACCAGTCACCGTCTTGGTTGAATAAGGTGAAATGGAAAGCATACCTCACCTGTCATGTTCTCTGGGATTAGTTGTTTTTGGTTTTTATTGAACTTGGATGTTTAAGATTCAGTATTTTTGAAGAAAGAGTCCAAAACTGCTAATTAGGCCACTTAAGCTGAACATTAACAACATTATGTGCAGCATGCAGACCCATACAAATTCATCCATCCATTATCTGAACCGCTTATCCTGCTGTCAGGGTCATGGGGATGCTGGAGTCTACTCCCAGCAGTAATTGGGCGGCAGGCGGGGAGACACCCTGGACAGGCCGCCAGGCCATCACACAGGGCCGAACTGGGGAGACTAGCGTGATCCTCCCATGCGCTACGTCCCCCTGGCGAAACTCCTCACTGTGAGGTGAAAAGAAGCGGCTGGCGACTCTACTATCGGAGGAGGCATGTGGTAGTCTGCAGCCCTCCCTGGATCGGCAGAGGGGGTGGAGCAGCGACTGGGACGGCTCGGAGAGTGGGTTAATTGGCCAAGTGAAATTGGAGAGAAAAAGGGGAAAAAAACAAAAGGAAAAAAAATCTTGTGTTTTTTGGTCACAATAAGGAAACACTTAGCCAGTAGTATTTCCCGTGTTTTCTTTAGTCATGTGTCTTTACACCTGATGTCAGGCGTAAAGAGACAGCTGGATTCTCTAGCTCGGCACGAAAGAGCAAAGGACTGAAAAGGTATGGATGGGTTTTCAAAACAGAGTTTATTGTGCAGACCAAGGATAAATGCAAGGAGTGTGTTATTTTGATACAAACTCATGACTGAACCACTCGGATGTCAAATCTTTTCAAGATCTGACTACTCTGAGCACAAAAGGTATGACTTTGGGGTAACACTTTAGTATGGGGAACATATTCTAAGTAACAAAAACTTAATTTACAGTAATTTAACACTATTAACACTTGTAGTTTTGTGTTTTGTTATGTAAGAACAGACCATATTCATTAAGTGTTAGTAAGGGAGAATAACTCTTCTTGTGGTACTACCACCTTATAAAGTCCATACTAAGCAAAGCATAGTGAGATGGTACTGCTAATAAGCAATAATTCTGAGGTTATAGAGGCAAAACTCATAGTTAATGGCTTACTGGTTGTATAATAAGGCCATGCAGAATAAGGCATTAATGAGTACGTAATAATGACCAATTAAGAGCCAATATGTTGCTAATTTGCATGCTAATAAGCACCTAATTAATGGTGACTACGTTCCCCATACTAAAGTGTTACCGACTTTGGATATGATGTCGATCCGGAGATCCATGTGTTTCATTTAATCAATGACACTTGTAAATACTATTCTGAGGATCAATTTAATGACGATGTTGAGCTGAATAATAATATTTTCGTTAATACATTTCAACTGTCAAAGTCTTTACGCAAACTTCACTAAGATCAATGATTATTTGAAAACATTTAAAAGTAAATTTAAGTTAATAGCCTTATCTGAGACGTGGTTAAATCAAGAGAAAGGTATTGATTTTCATATTGAGGGTTATGAGTTACATCACATCAACAGAGTCAACAAGAGGGGAGGGGGTGTGGCCCTGTATAGAGGGGAGGGGGTGTGGCCTGTATAGAGGGGAGGGGGTGTGGCCGTGTATGTGGACAGTGACTTGAAATGCAGACCAGTTGAATACATGACAACTGTAATCGATGATTTAATGGAATGTATAACTGGAAATTGAAATGGAAAGGATTATTGTATATTATTGTAACTTGTGCGTACAGAACACCAGGGTCAAATGTAGAAACGTTTAAAGATAGTATGGAAGAATTAATGAATAGGCTAAATGAAAGTAAAACATTTATAATCTGTGGGGATTTCAATATTGACCTTCTAAATGTATCTAAACATAAAACAACATCAGGTTTTTTTTGGATGCATTATATAGAAGAGGACTATACCCTTTGATTGCAAAGCCAAGTAGAATAACCTCGAGTTGCGCAACATTAATTGACAATAATTTTGTAAATATTATAAAGAATAGTGTTAAAAGTGGCCTAATAATAAATGACATAAGCGATCATTTACCTGTATTTCTAGCATATGATTGTCAAATAAAGAGAAATAAAGAGGAACATTACTGCAGATATGTAAGGTAAGAACCGATGAAGCAATAGACAAATTCAGGAATGACCTCTTAAAAGAAGAGTGGAAAGGGGTGTATGTAGAAGAGGTAAATGCTTCATATGTGACATTTCTAAAGAGCTACTTATCACCGTATGATTCACGTTGCCCAATTATGCCATGCAAACATAAACGTAGCTATAATAAAAAACCTTGGATAACAAAGGGCTTACACAATGCATGCAAAAGGAAAACAAACTTTACAGAGACTTGATAAAATTTAGAACAAAGAAAGCTGAAAAGCAATATAAGGTTTACAAAAATAAGTTGACGATGATATTGAGACAAGCCAAGAAAGAATATTATAATAAAATGTTAAAAGAAAATCAAAACAACATTAAAGGTACTTGGAAAATATTAAACGATGTAATCGGAAATAAATCTGTGTCTATAGATCTGCGCAATCATTTCATCAATGACAATAATAAGGTTATGAAAAACATGAATGAAGTGGTAAAGGACATATTAATTCCCAAATTGCATACATATGGTGTGAGAGGAGTAGTTCTAAATTGGTTGAACAGTTATTTAGATAACAGAAAACAATTTGTACAGTTTGCTGGCAATGCATGAGTGCATGAAGATTGAATTTGGAGTCCCACAAGGCTCGGTGTTGGGGCCAAAACTTTTAATTTTATATATCAATGACATTTGTGAAGTGTCAAAGATACTGCAGTTTGTTTTGTTTGCAGATGACACTGTTTTTTTTTAGTTCGGGAGATGACTTAAAAAGTTAGGAGAAAGTATTGTAAATGAAATGGTCAAACTGAAAAGATGGTTTGATGAAAACAAGTTATCATTAAATTTGAGCAAAACTAACTTTATGGTTTTTGCTAAACAGAAAAAGGATAAAATGTTTTTACCATCTATAAATGGAGTTGATATTGATAGAGTACATGAGTTTAGATTCTTGGATGTTATAATGGATGACAAACTGACATAGAAATCTCATATAGCATATGTAAAACGAACGTGTCTAAGAATATTTCTGTTTAGAACAAAGCAAAGTATATGTTAAATCACAAGGTAATGCGAATTCTGTACTGTTCACTTATTTTGCCATATTTTAGTTACTGTGGAGGTGTGGGGCAACACGTACATGAGCGACATAAAGCAATTGGTTGTATTACAGAAAAGAGCAGTAAGAATTATTCATAAAGTGGATCCACGAGAACACACCAATGAACTGTTTATTAAGTCAGGATTAATGAAACTTAAAGATTTAGTTGTGTTACAGACAATGTTAGTTATATACAGGGCAAAAAGCAGAGTATTACCAGAAGATTTACAAAAATTATGTTTTTAGTTCAAAGCACGAGGACCATAGAAGGAAATATACTTTTAAACATCAGTATGCATGTACTACTTTAAAGCAGATGTGTATTTCGGTATGTGGCGTCAAACTATGGAATTCTTTAGAGAACGATCTAAGGGGTTGTATAAATATCTTTCATTTCAAGAAAATGTAAAGGAAAGAATAATTAGACAATATGGAGTTGTCAGGTAATGGGTTTTCAGTTGATGGTGAATTATTGAGTATGGCTTTTTGGTTCTTTTTCATTTTCCATGTTGCTGTAAGTATTAGCTGTGGAGTAACTGACTGACAGACCATCTATTCTGCTATTTATTTATGTTTGAGTAAGGGGCAGGTAAAATAAGATTTTTCTTCTCCCTGCTC
This sequence comes from Lampris incognitus, assembly GCF_029633865.1. Classification (NCBI taxonomy): domain Eukaryota; kingdom Metazoa; phylum Chordata; class Actinopteri; order Lampriformes; family Lampridae; genus Lampris; species Lampris incognitus. Next base: position 122,603,434 of record NC_079212.1, read on the forward strand.
CTTTTCAATCATGGAATGTGTAAATTGAGTTGTGTTTGATTATGAATTGCTTGTTTCTGTCTGGAGCTGTGCATTACCATGAGTGGAATAAATAATAATGAAATGAAATAATGAAATGAAATGTTAATATACAAATTTTGTAGTCAGTACTATACGAATCATTAATTATCTCCCTTTGTCTGTTTTTTTTACATTACAATACAAATGGGATAGTATTTTATACTGTGGAATGTGTTCCTAACGTGTTCATATTGTAGGACTATAGTACATGGCTATAGTGTTTGTTTTGTATCATAGCCAAAAAAAACAAAACACAGGCAATACTATAGTAATACTATATGGTATGATTTCTGTAACATTTTCTCTGGTTTTACCATATCATGAATGCTCAACGACAAATACATGTTCCTCACTCCGACAACCTTTAGAGTTAAGATTTGTTTCTGAGGATATATTCCATATACACTTTGGTTTGTTTAATATAAAGGGAGTGGATTCAGTTGGTGGTCAGATGGGGAGGGGGACTGCAGGCACGTGGATGCGGCTCATGGTGCACAATGGCAAGAAGTCAGTGACTTTGTAAAATATTGGCTAAAATAATCAGAGTTCAGTGCTGCCCTTGGCCCCCTACTGCCTTAAGTGACTACCGGTGCTGCCTGTGCCTTTGAACGTCGCTGACAGGATGTGCTTCTATTATTTGTCCCGTTACAGTCAGAAGCCTATGCCAAATGAGAGTTTTCCCAACTAGAGCCTCCCTTTACCCAAAGCTGCTGATGGCAGCCTCCTAAACCGATGATGAGACTGTCAGACTGGTGGCACCTCCTTTTGCTTTTCTCTCTGTCAGCTCCAACTGAGTCTTCTTCTCGCTCATTTACACATCTAACGGAGGACTCCTTGCCTTGGCGTCTGTGTACATGTGAGCATATGTATAAATGGGTACGCACGTCAGCAAGTGTGTGTGTGTGTGTGTGTGTGTGTGTGTAGATGTGTGTGCGTGTGTGATAATTAGAAGGAGCATTTTATCTTCACACCCTTGAGTTATTGCACTCTGGAAACCATGGCGTCGTTTCATTTCCTGTTTTAGAGAATCTCCCAACACCTATCCTGATGAATGCAGTGAATCAACGCCGGATATATTTTCACAGCTGATTAGTTGTGACAGCTCAGTAACTTCTGCCCTATCACTACTTATGGAGAGAAACACATGCACTCACACGCACACACGCCTACACACACACACTCAAACCAGCATTAGCAAGCAAGCACACATATACACACGGGTACTTTTATGGCAGGAAAAAGGTGGACAGAAATAGATCTATCCGCCCTTTGCAGGGTATTCTGCTATTAGGGAGGAGAACTCTGTTGTCGGTCTGCATAGAAAACATCTTCCTCTCTGTGTCCCCATCTCCCTTCGTCTCTCCTTTCTCTTTGCCTCTGTCTCTTTGTTTAAGATCTCTTTATTCCTGACAGACTCTCAGAGGGGCGGTGGAGAGCTAAAACGGAGGAACCGGGAGGGAGAGTGAGGGATGGGAGGTAAAGGACTGTCACCAAACAGCCAAACAGCCAATGAGCTCTTTGTCACTTTGATAAAGGGGAGTAAAGATCTCCTGGAGAGAGGAGAACGGAGGTGTGCACCTTGTGTCAGTGTGTGTGTGTTAGATTGTGTTTGTGTGTGTCTGTGTGTCTTTGTGTTACTGAAATGGTAGTGGGAAGGAGGGGAATGTGGCAAGCCGTTGCAGGGTTATGAGAAGAGTTGTATCATGCGAGGTTGCAAGGTAGAGGTTAGTAAGAGTTCGCCGCTAAACATTTTGACCCCAGGAGCATCCTTAGGTTGCATGTGAACACACACGCACACATACCATGGATATAGGATAAAGGATCACAAGTACAAGTGATACCACCTCCACACACACACACACACACACACACACACATGCAACATAGACAAATAACACCCCCCCCTCACCCCACCAACACACAAACAGACGTAACAACCTCCATACCCACACACACTCACAGTTGATGAGCTTATCTGGGCTGGATGTAGGCTATTTGTTTGTTTTCCCAAGAGCAGAAATAAAGCAGGACAAAAACACAAGACACTGTAAATCCATTTGTGCGTGAAAGAGTGTGTGCATGCCAGCGTGTGTGTGCCTGTGTATATGTGTGCATGCATGTACGTTCGCCCATACGTATGCAGGCAGGCATGTATGCTACAGGCAATGACCGTTATGAGTGGTGGAGTTAGCCACTGGCAGAGACATGCTCTTGTGTAGGTACATGTAAACGTCTCTGGGTTGCGATACAGAGAAGGGGTTTCTGGGTAACCATGACCCCCCCCGCCCAAGGGCTTGCAGAGACGCAGACGCGTACACCACCAAAATCTCAATGTCGTGTTGACCATGTTAGCAGTCACTACACATCACGCCCATGCTGATTGGTCAAGCAGGGAAGAATATCTGGTAAGGCGACATCAACACGAAACCCAGCGGGGACAGAGTTGACACAAGATACACACAGACACGACGCGGAAAAATAGACAAACAAAGCCAAACAAAACATTAAAAATGGGGGTTTTCCATGCCATTTTGTTTGTTTATTTTTCCCGTTTACATTTTAACATTTTTGCACTTGTTTCTATATAATTTGGTTTGGTCGAGGTGACATTGACTCAGGAGCGCCCTGGAGGCAAGTATGTTGGCAAAAACCTATGTGCTTTTCAGTGTCAACGCCACACATATCTGCAAACATGCAGACATTTTAAGCAATTATCACGCTTTAGCTACTTAGAAAGAGCACACTGTGTTTATAGTAGCTCAGTGTCAGTGCATGAGTGACATGCTGAAGGTTTGGTTTATCCAGCATCTCAAAGCACTGAACATGGATCAATGAGCAGATTCTCATTTATGCGGCAACCCTTCTTCTTCTCTTACATTCATAAACTGTCCATAAACTGTGCCACATTTACACACGTGTCACCCTGTACAGTCGATTTTGTGTGTGTGTGCGTGTGTGTGCGTGCGTGCGTGTGTGTGTGTGTACAATGCAACAGTAGAGTAATGGTCCCTCCAACTAACTGACGACAAAAGGCCTGTCTCTGTGATTAATGACGAGGCAAGTGTGCCTGCGTGCTTCCTTCCTGCCACTGTACCACTTCTCCGAGGGCAGCGGTTTGTGCGTGTGCGCGTACATGTGTCTGTGTCTGTGCTTTCTTTCTCATTCCTTTCTGTCTCGACTTAATACTTCCACTTACCTCCGACCTTTCCCCACCCTCTCTCCTATTTTTCTCCCCTGCCTTCCAGCGCCTCCCAGGGCCTACACATCAGTTTGCACCAGTTCGCTGGGGGGGATGGGGGGATGCCAGGACAGAGAAGGAAGAAAAGGTGTAGCCTGACCCACCATTACAAAACGACATATTTCCCAAGGTCCCTCGGGGACTGCAAGGTTGTCAACTTCTCACCCTAAAGTTATTTTTCTCCAAGCACACTGTCAGTGTGAGCTGACTATGAGAGAGAGAGAGACAGGGAATATTGATTAATGTTTCTGATTCTGCTATTGGGAAGCAGACCCGAAACCAGGTGGGGTAAAATCACTTTAGTCATGGGCGCTAAATTGATGGCACAACTTTATAGGAAATCCATACTTCAAGACTTAGTCTGGCTTTCGGGATGCACCACACAGCAGCACACAACATGAGTTTCAAGAACACAAAAACTGAAAGAAAGAAAGAAATAAAGGAAAGCAAACAAAAATAATCTTGTTGGTGATATGTGAAGTCATTGCAGATCCAGTTTTTTTTTTGTCTAATGTAATACATAGGTGACATGTCCCCTGGATCTACGATGCCGTTAAAAAAACCGTGTGTGTGTGTGTGTGTGTGTGTGTGTGTGTCTATTCCGTCGCCTACCAACACGAGTATTGCCGGTTCGAATCCCCGTGTTATCTTCGGATTGGTCAGGCGTCCCTACAGACACAATTGGCTGTGTCTGCGGGTGGGAAGCCGGACGTGGGTATGTGTCCTAGTCGCTGCAGTAGCGCCTCCTCTGGTTGGCCGGGGTGCCTGTTGGGGGGGGGGTGCCAACCGTTCCTTAAAATAAGGAATCGTTCCTTATTATATATAATATAAGATATGTGTGTGTGTGGGTGTGTATAGTGTAAGGCACATTATATTCGTTATGCCCGCACCGCCCCGTCCATCCAACCCCCGTCCCTGTCCCCTGTTCCTTATTTCCATTTCGAGGAGTTGGCAACCCTAGGGGAGGGGGAACTGGGGGTAATAGGTGATCCTCCCATGCGCTACATCCCCCCGGAGAAACTCCTCGCTGTCAGGTGCAAAGAAGGGGCTGGCGACTCCACGTGTATCAGAGGAGGCATGTGGTAGTCTGCAGCCCTTCCTCGGATCAGCAGAGGGGGTGGAGCAGCGACCAGGATGGCTCAGAAGAGTGGGGTAATTGGCCAGATACAATTAGGGAGAAAACGGGGGGAAAATCCAAATAAAAAAAAAACCCAAAAATGTGTGGGATTAATAGGGAAATTGTTGTTTTTTGTTTCAGTACTGATAAATTGACTCTTTGGAGACGGGTGGTTTTCGTTTGCTTTCCATCGTGAAGGTGTTCTGGTTTTGTCAGGTGGTGGACTTGGAAGGCTGGCAGCGGGCGCATGGACACAGAGAGATGACTGATCCAACATTCTTGACAGCGTCGTTGAAGGAAACTTTGCCGGGCAGCGTGTCTGTCGGCAGAATGGTATTGAAGCAGAGACGCTTCAAAACGTCCTCTGGCTCAGAGCTGGGACGTGTCCTCTCCCTGCCTGCTGTAGACCACCACAGGGGAAGTGAACCGTCTCATATTGTCCCGGCTGGACTCATTATTGGAATAATTAGTGTCTCTCTCTCTTTCTGTCTCTGTCTCTCAACTCTCCTTTTCTCTATTTTTCTCTCTCTCTCACTCATCCTTTCTATCGTTCTTTCAGCTGGTCCTGCCCTTCCGCGTTTTTTTCTTCTTCTTCCCTGCCGTAAGCAGATCAAACAAAAGGCGGGTAAGAAAAGAGGGAGAGTACAAAGGGAGCGTCCAGTTTGGCATGCTCCTCTATCTCGCACTGATTAAAGATGGCAGGGATTTCTCCGCTAGGTTGACTGCAGTTTACTCCCCTTCAACATTGCAACCTTGGTCCCAGATGAAAACAGGGCAAATGGGGGGGGGGGGGGGGAGACAGACTCAAATTTAAACTCAGGCGTACCCAAGTTGTTACCCTCAGCCATTATGCAAATAAGATAAATCAAAGCATGGAATTTTGCTGTTTTTTTTTTTTTTCGAATGCAGTGTTGCCATAGAGCTGTCAGCATTTGGCCGGTGCATTAATGCTGGCCATTTTTCTTGGCTCAGGATGGAGGATCCTTTGGACAGTGTCTTCTGAGTCTAACATTAGAATCACAAACAGCAACAACAACAGTACACACACACACACACACACTCACACAAATACATAGATGGAACACTTTCAAACGCCGGTATGCATTCCTGATGGTACACACATTTTTACACAAAGTCAACCAACCATACGTATACGAATATAAATATGCAAACACATATGCACATAGATACACATTCGATACACATATTTGTGTGTTTCCGCCTTTGCACCTACACAAGCACACACACACACACACGAGCTATACAGAGAGGCAGAGCTGGGAGTGTACATAAAGATGCCCATTGTTTTGTTTGTTGACAGTTTGGCTGCTGGCAAGCATGCCGTGTGTGTGTCCTGTGTTGCGGCTGAACGCGGTGTTTGTGTGTGTTATTGTGTGGAGCAGAAAGAGAGTGGCGATCAGCACAACAGCGCTTCGGTTCCTCAATTGGCCTCCGAGAACTCCAGGGACTCTGGGCACAATTAAAACAACCCAGCTGCAATTATTAGCTGCTTCTCCTCCTGCTCCTCCTCCTCCTCCTCCTCCTTTCCTCAACCCCTTCCACCTCTCTTCCTGCTTCCTCCCTCCCTCCCTCTCGCTTCATATTTTAAAGCAGTGCGATAAAGCCTGGCCCCTGATGACTATAATCTTGGGCCTCACCACTTTCGCAACTGCAGAAGGAGCCATGGTGGGGGCATGGGGTGGAGAGGGAGGAGGGGGGGGGGTGTCAGACATCACGTTTGAAGCGACTAAAAGGGAGTTTGTGTTTGTGTGTGGTCCGTGTGTGTTTCTCTGTTTCTGTGTTTGTGTGTGCATGCGAGCTTGTGTTCGTTTGTGCATACACCCATAGGTGTGTATGTCCCCAGGAATGTATAAGGGCTGATATGCACACGAATGCATGAGGATATGTTTACATGTGTGTGTTTTGTGAGTGCGCGATGGGCTTGTGTGGAGTGGGGGCATGGTATTGCTAATCTTTGGTGGCGACACTGCGGCTCTGTTGATCTCACACCGTTTAGGTGAGGCTTATCTCTAGCTCCAGTTTAGGAATAACGCAAACACACACACACACACACACACACACACACACACACACACACACACACACACACACACACACACACACACACACACACAAACACCTGGAGTTCCGACTACACAACAACAGAAACAGGCCCAAGTGCAGGGTGTAAAGGGAAGCGGACAATGCCGGGGTAGAGATGCCATGAAGGAGGCCAACTCGACTACCAGACACAGGTTTGCAGACAAATGTTTGAAGGCCTGTGGGGGTCAAAGTCCCTGGAGGAGCCCCGACTCTTCTGCCTTCTTCAGTCGACTCCTCCATTCTCATCCAACCCCCACCACACACCACACACACACACTGTTCCTCTCTCCTCTTAACACTTTCACGTTCTGCTTTTCTGTTCCAACCTAAACCAGCTTAACCCCGTCTTCTTCAACCCTCTCAACCCTCTCTCTCTCTTGCTCTGTCTTTTTCTCTCCATCCTTCCCCCGAGCCTTCCCTTGTGGAAGCCCCCTCTCACCGCCTGGCCTCCTCCCCTCAGTCCTCGACCTGTCTCTCACCCTGTCCCTTTTTCTTTTTTTACCTTCCATCCCTTTTCTCCTCATACCGTCACACTGGGAAGCATTCAGGGGGGCTTATGGTATGCTGCTGTCCCGTCTTCTTTTGCTAATGCAAGTATTCGGCGGATTAACGAGCGAATGTGTTGACTGCGCCATAAACCATTTCCACGGCATTTGATCGCAGAGTGGAACCGACTCCTGGCTAAAGAGGCGGACAAAAACAAAAACATGACAACCTCATTAATAATTTAGCTTGTATGGATTAAACATATGCATACATGTATGTGCACGTGCACACGCATACATGCACGCGCACACATACACTTGATGTACTCCAGTCTCTTCCTGGCAGAGGGGATTGGGCCTGGTTCATTAGTTCAGCTTACGTAAGTATGCTAATAAGGCAGAGACTTTATTGGCCTCATTACACTGTGGGGGACTGGCCCAATAAAGCAGAAGTTATGCAAGGGGAGAGGGGACCAGAGTTTAACATCTGCCCCTTGCATGTCATTATGGCTAACGGCCACCAGTACCAGATCATGGTTATACTGGGTCTGAGAGAGACAAACGGACAAAGAGCTGGAAGCTGGAGGGAGAGAGAGAGAGAGAGAGTGAGAGAGACAGAGTGCCATGGCTAAATCCATATCTGGCAGTTCTATATGCGTGTGGGTGTATGAGTGCCTATGTGAGCGTTTGCGATTTGTTTGTTTCTTTTTGTGTAGGCTTCCTCGCTAAAGCTGAGATTTCATGCCTAGGACTAACTGAGGTGATTCCGAGTGCAAACCTGAATGATTTCATTTTTGTGTTTGAAGAAAATGCCTCGAGATGTGTGTGTATGTGCGCGCGTGTATGTGTGTGTATGTGCTTGATATAGAGAGGCAGAAACAGCAAGAGAGAGAGGCCCATTCAGTGGATTTTTGTACTCAAGTCTCTCTCTCTCTCCTGAAAAACCGATCTTCTGTGAGATGTTTGTTCTCATTCCAGTGCATCAATGAACACAAGGCTGCAAATTATTCAACAGAGCTATCCATTTCATAGCTTGTGTGTCTCTGCATTAGTCAGAGTTTGAGTCTAGAGGCTGTCTGCTTCAACTCCTTACCTCATATTGATCAAATGGCCAGTAAGATCGTAGAGGCTCACTGTCACCTCTAACTGTAGCAGTGATTATCACTGGATATAATCATGGGCCTTTTTCCACTAACTTTTGGATAAATGGAGAGATTGGTTTGAATAGGTGTGAATGACTTTCTGCCCAACATCATGGCTGGCTGACTGCAAAATTTCATTAAGTACTTTCCCTGCAGCATAGAAAGTAATTACCTGCTATGATGAAGTTCTTGTGTGTTTGTCTTTCCGTGCAATTACAATAAAGCTTTCTCCATATACACAGCCGTGCCCAGGGCTATGTTGTGTGAACCTGTGGTCTTCAAGCTCATGCAGTAGGTGCAGCACAAAAAAAACCCCAACACCGAACATAATGAAATTCTAAAAATGAAGGTGAAAGTAACCATTTATCACGTGGAGACATTATATTACTGCAGCCAAAGACTGTTTTTAGCTGGAAAACATGCAAACAATACATAATAAAGACAATATGTTCCTTTTGTTCATATTCATTGTCACCTGGGTCCACGATTCACTGACAGGTACCATAAGGGGAAACTCTGGAGCAGAACAATGACCTTTTAGATACCCCATCAGGCATGCTGGGTGTTCTGATTGAAACATGTGTTTGCTCACAACCACCCATCATCACCATCGACATGGTTCGATTTCCCATCCTTCTCAGATCTATTTCAAAAAAACTGCAAACCCTCTAGGAGTATCAGAGATAATAATTATATATAGCATGGTGATTTCACACTGGATCATAATATGCAAAAGGTTTGATGGTTATTTTCTTCCAGAAAAAAAAAATTGCACTCCTGCTATTCTTTAAATAATATATTTTGGTGATAAATATTTTGGCATTAGGGATACATCTTGCCATCTCCTAAACAGAAAGGAGTGGGTTTGTTTACAGTGTAAAATCGGGATTATGGACCATGAGACTTTCGGCCTACTGGCCTCCGTGTGACTCTGTCCACACACAGGGCAACACAAAACGGGCTTTGTCCTTGCAATGCAATTTGGAACGGTGCTGTTAGGCTTTTCCCCCTCTGGGCACTGTGAGAAACCTCAACACAACTGCAGTGAAAACATCAGTCGCTGCAAGCGTTCTCCAAAATGTGCATGGAAAAACGTTACAAAAAATTTGGAAACGTTGTGTCACAAGTACTCTATCTATATTAGAACAACAACAAAAAAAAAACTTGATCAGATGAAGCCACAGAGTACATTGGAGCTGAAAGAGTGCTACAAGGCATGAGAATGACCATCAAAGCTGTCTTTTTTAACTCACATAGTTCCGATTCCCTTCTCAGCGATAGTAATCTACTCATTCTCTTTTGCAATTATCCCTGGAGTTCTTCAGTATTATAACTAGTGATTTGCTTATTCACAAAAAATTGTTCAGGCACAGACTCTTTTCAGTGAGTGAGTGAGTTGAATCGACTCGCATGTGACCCTATTGAACTATCAATGAATAGATTCGGGTTACAGCAGACCTCACAACTATAAATACTGAAAGCAGGAGGACTGGAGAGCAAGGTGCTGTACCAATTCCAGAGATTCAAGAATAAGAACAAACTAGCACGAGCCTTAAGCATGCCTGCCTTTGCTGACTAACAAGATGACTGATCTCCGGTAACAGTCATTCAATAATTATTTAATAATAGGGCAGCCCGGTGGCCCAGTGGTTAGCACTGTTGCCTCACAGCAGGAAGATCCTGGGTTCGAACCCCGGGCCATTCAAGGTCCTTTCTGTGTGGAGTTTGCATTTTCTCCCCGTGTCTGAGTGGGTTTCCTCCGGGTGCTCCGGTTTCCTCCCATCATCAAAAAGACATACATGTTAGGGCTAATACTCTTGCCTGTGCCCCTGAGCAAGACAATGGAAATAAGAACTGGAGTTGGTCCCCGGGTGCTGCAGCTGCCCACTGCTCCTATACTATAGGATGGGTTAAATGCAGAAAACGAATTCGTTGTTACCGTACAATTACAAAATAATGTCTTTCTTTCTAATTCCCAAATTTATCAAAACTTTTTTATCGCCAAATGCTCTAAGGATCCAGCAGATGATTGCTGTATTTGATTGAATCTGTCGGTGAAGTGAATGAACAAACTGAGAGTGTGCAGTTCAATTGCTGGTTGAATCGCTGCTAGCAACTGGATCAGTCGCTCACAAAGCGAACCACTAAACATAACTCAATTAAGGTAGACAGTATGTTAAAAGTTGTGACATGTGGTGCTTGGTTTATCACTGTGACGGCTTGGGGTCACTGGACTAGCCGCCTTTAATAAGCCCCATAGACTTGGGAAAGATTAAATTGTGTTCACAACCACACAAAGAGGCACCAGGGACAAGGAGCAGCTGTCTGCCATACAGACTCTATAGACTTCTGGAGTGTTTTTGGTGTTATTAATCCTGTTTTGATATGCTGACTGTTGAGCCCTCTACTGTGGTAGAGCCTTGCCACAGTCATGCTCAATCAGGGATGGGCAACATGATCCAGAAAAGGCCAGTGTGGGTGCAGGTATTTGTTCCAACGAAGCAGTTACACACCTGATTCTATTAGTCAACCAATAGTCTTTACTGAGGACCTTGATTTGTAGACTCGTGTGTAACTGCTTGGTTCGAACAAAGACCTGCCCCCACACCAGCCCTTTCTGGATCATGTTGCCCATCCCTGTGACAATTTACAATTTCATTAAGCAGACGCTTTTATACAAAGTGACATACATCTGAGAGTTGATATGACACAAGCAAGGATCTAGGCAGGAGAGAAAAACACGAGTAAGTGCCATAAAGCTAGTTTCGAGTCCGATAGGATGTAGGTGCCAACAGATGGTGCACAGGGGTAATATATAGAGTGCATGGCAGCAGATTTTTTTTCCCAAATTAGTGGCAGGAGTAGCATGTGGGCCATGAAATTATCTTTTTTTTTTTACAAAGCAAATCAAATGAATTGATTCAGAGTCATCTCTTTATTATCAGGCAGTTCGAAAGCACCGAACATATTAAACAAGTTGGACTTCCCCCCCACTATTAATAACATCAGATATCAGATTTACCTACAGCAAATTACTTCAGTTAAAAGAAAAACCAACAACTGCAAAGAGCATTCACATGGATAATGAAAGGTGCATAAATAAGTTTCTCTGACAATCTGTCAAAATGCACTGATGGCTTACATCAGAAGAAGTTTGGCAAAAAATTTGAGAACTAACTTGCAGTGAAATGTGTCAGAGAATCAGTCAGATAGCTCTGGGCAGAGCCAGTCAATCATTAACGACTGATATTTATAGACCCAGTCGCTGATCTGACATAGCAGAGTCATTCTCATTTCTTGCTTTGCCATTGTACAAAAGTTGTCATTAAATTGTAATATTTTCATTATGGTGTTCCATATAATATCCCCTGTTGTCATCATGTAAGTTCCTGAGCAGACATCCACCTTTATTGACAATCCTGGATATTATTATTAAATAGCCAGAGTTAGCGTAGTGTAGTGGTCTATTCCGTTGGCTACCAACACTGGGTTCGTCAGTTCAAATCCCCGTGTTACCTCCGGATTGGTCGGGCGTCCTCACAGACACAATTAGCTGTGTCTGCGGGTGGGAAGCCAGATGTGGTTATATGTCCTGGTTGCTGCACTAGCGCCTCTTCTGGTGGGTTGGGGTGCGTGTTCAGGGGGGAAGGGGAACTGGGGAGAGTAGCATGATCCTCCCACACGCTACATCCTCCTGGTGAAACTCCTCACTATCAGGTGAAAAGAAGCAGCTGGCGACTCCACATGTATCGGAGGAGGCATGTGGTAGTCTGCAGCCCTCCCCGGATCGGCAAAGAGGGTGTAGCAGCAACCGGGACGGCTCAGAAGAGTGGGTTAATTGGCCAAGTACAATTGGGGAGAAAAAGGGGGGGAATCCCCCCCAAAAAAAGTCACAATAGCCGTTACTTTCCTTAAACAATCTAGTACCAGTTACAGAAGGCCGACTGAGCTGGTTACTTTCATATTTGTTCTAGGTTTGGCAATTAATAACAGAAACAAAAAATCCAAAATGCCAGTAGTGCATAGTACACAGTCCAGTAGGCAGTTTTGAAAATGGTTGTCTGTTAATGTAGTCATAACAGGAGAATGCATTGAAAACAAAACATTAAAATAAAAAATAAACCAAAACAATTAAAAATATTATTGTACAGGACTTTGAATTGGGATAACATATATCTGGCACATATGGTTTTTCTCCTTTATGGTTTGCTTTAATGATAAATTGAATGCCAATACCCCATTCACTTGAAATGGAACAAGATGAGTTATTACCTTTACGCTTTGCTTTTCTTTCTGTGATTTTGATGTGGACTGAGAGCAAATCTTGTTCGTGATCCAGTGGGCTAGATAAAAAGACCTTGTCAGACTAGGACGGCCTCTGGTTGACTATCCTGTCTTGGGTTTGTAGACTGAAAGAAGTGCTTTTGGTCCCCAGTCACGGAATTCTGATGACTTCCACTTTGCACTAAATTCCTACAATGCTGCTCATTCTCTTGCTCCACGATTTGTACTTTTCTGTGTTATGTGTTATTGTGTCTGGTTTTGTGTGTTGTTGTTGTGTGCTATCTCCCTCTCTATCTATGTGTCCTAGTCTTTGTGTGTGTGTGTGTGTCTGTGTGTGTGTGTTCTCGTGTGTTCTCGTGTGTTCTTGTGTGTGGTTCTAGCGTGAGCAAGTGTGTATGTTTTCAGTGCTTCCGTGACTTGCCGGGAAGCCCCCTGCTGTGCTGCTGAGTGCCTCCCCTTCAGCTGCATTAAAATAAGATGAGTGTGTGTCTGTGTGTGTTAGTATGTTTGAGAGAGAGAGAGAGAGAGAGAGAGAAAGAGAGAGAGACTGTGTGTGTGTGTGTGTGTGTGTGTGTGTGTGTGTGTGTGTGTGTGTCAGCATGTAAGCCCTTGTAGAGAAGAAGAGACGAATGATAACAAAAGGTAAGGGAAAGAGAAAGAGTGAGAGTTAAAAACAGTTGCTAGCACTCTGACACATCACAACTTGTGTGCATGGTCAGCACACATGCATGCATGCGCGCATGTCTATCTGAGCGTTGGTATATGCTTGCAAGCCTATATGTATGTGCACACACACACGTGTGTGTGTGTGTGTGTGTTGCTGTTTCCCTATGGGCCATTAAACTAAGATGAGTGCCATGTTGGAAAGCAGAGAAGGAGTGATAGTGGGGGAAGAAGGGATTGAGGGTGGAGGAGGAGGAGGAGGAGATGTGTACACGTTGGGTAATTGGCTCTTAAGCGGAGCACGTGTCTATACCCAAGAGCCTCTCCCCTCTGCGCCTCTCATTGCTGCTGTTTGTTGGACTGCAAACTCTGTCGTCTTATCTTCTCGGCCAGCAATCACAACAGCCTTAAACACACGTACTTTATCACTGTCTGCATGCTCTCTCTCCCTCCCTCTCTCCCTTCCTGTCTGTTTCTCTCGCTCCATCTCGCTCTCTATCTTGGCCCCTTTCCTTGTCTCCCCTTTCTCTCTTACTCATTCATGCCCTCTTTCTTTTGCTCTACATGCACACATGCGCACGCACACACACACACACGCACACACACACACACACACACACACACACACACACACACACAGCAGATGCATCTCACAAACAAGAAATCACAAGGGAAAATGTTATCTCTTGTTCATTGCTCAGTATTCCTTACTGTAGTTTGCATAACATCCTACAGACTTACAGGTTTACAAACAACTATGTGCAGATAGGAGATTAATTTTAATTTTTGCTGACCACAGTAATTAATAAGTGTTACATTTTCAAACGGTGTATATTTAATTTTTAATGGAAATCAGCGGACATGGACCACCAGCTGGTGCAGTTTTACTGGGATAAACATCTGGAGCAAAGCATGTGTCGATAAACACAGTTGTTCTTCAAGCTTAATCTTTTGTGAGTCATAGTAGACTATTGATACACCTATTGATTAAGTTTGCATACAAAAGAAAACATGTTGTTCCCATTCTTACAATAACATTGATTACAAGTAAGGTTGCCACAATTATTCATGATAATCATGCTATCCTTTTTACTTTTTTTATTATTTTTTGGGGGGATTTTCCCCCCCTTTCCCCCCAGTTATATCCGGCCAACTACCCCACTCTTCCGAGCCATCCCGGTCGCTGCTCCACCCCCTCTGCTGATCCGGGGATACATGTGGAGTCGCCAGCCACTTCTTTGCATCTGACAGTGAGGAGTTTTGCCAGGGGGACGTAGCGCATGGGAGGATTACGCTATTCCCCAGTGCCCCCCCCCCGAACAGGCGCCTTGACTGACCAGAGGAGGCACTAGTGCAGCGACCAGAATACATACCCACATCCGGCTTCCCACCCACAAACACAGCCAATTGTGTCTGTAGGGATGCCTGACCATGCCGAAGGTAAGACGGGGATACGAACCACCGATCCCTTTTTGGCAGGCAACGGAATAAGACGCCTGTGAAAATCCTGATATTCTACTATGAAATGGTATTAAATGTAACTAGCGGCACGGTGGCGCAGTGGTTAACGCAGTTGCCTCACAGCAAGAAGGTCCTGGGTTCGAGCCCAAGGGTAGTCCAACCTTGGGGGTTGTCGTGGGTTGTCCTCTGTGTGGAGTTTGCATGTCCTCCCTGTGTCTGTGTGGGTTTCCTCCCAAAGACATGTAGGTCAGGTGAATCGGCCAAACTAAATTGTCCCGGCCCTGTGATGGCCTGGCGGCCTGTTCAGGGTGTCTCCCCGCCTCCCGCCTAATGACTGCTGGGATAGGCTCCAGCATCCCCACGACCCTGAGAGCAGGATAAGTGGTTCAGATAATGGATGGATGGATGGATGGATTGATTAAATCTAACTGCAAAACTATCGGCTGAAACAAATATATAGGCCCAGCAGAGCTAGTTTTGCACAAAATTGCGCTTTCCTCCTCAGTCTCTACTTGTCTCTCTCTCTCATATGCACACACACACACACAGGCTGGGGCCAGGACATTTATCAATAATCTTCAACAGGATGTGGGGAAATAAGTGCTGTAATTATTGTGATTTTGTCATTATGATATTTTTTTGCCAAGATAATCGTCAGGTGAAATTTTGATATCTAGGCAAAAAGCAAATACTACAAGATTGCCATTATCGGCTTTTCATGCATCTTAACAACATACACAAATGTGTGTGTGTGTGTGTGTGTGTGTGTGTGTGTGTGTGTGTGTGTGTGTGTGTGTGTGTGTGTCGGCCTGTAAGTGATTGGCACTATTTCTTCTGCATTTGAAATATGAATTTGAAACATTTTTTGTGTTTTGCAGTTTGTATAAAGCTAGGTGTAGACGACCTTCCCAAAGACAAAAGTCTTGGCCTTCATTTGCATAATCGTAAGAGTTTTTAGGTCAGTCACAGTGTCCTGTGACAGTCGGCCGTGTAGTGTGACACCCCCAGCGACTCAATTTTAGCGCCTTTAACAGCTTCTGTGACTCTGAAGGCAAAATTAAATCCTGTTTGAGTTTTCCTAGCAGCGTCAGGGGTGGGCTCTCTTGTCCATGACAGTCAACAGTCAATAAGATCCCCGTGGAAGTGAAATGCCCGGTAAGAGTCAGAAGTCCTGTGCTCTCACTACAAACACCATAGACCATAAACAAGTATAAACAGATCCTCTTCTTTTATTGGTTGACACTAGCAACAACACAAGCTGCAGCAACGGTGACAAGTACTTGCTTGCTCCCCATTGTTGTTTTTGCGTTACACTTTCGCACGGTGTTTCCCTCTTATTCTGATGTGCTGCATGTTGATTGGCTGTATGTTGACGTAAACCGGACATTTCAATTTCACCTGACAGCTCATCGGCTACTGACCCTCATAGACATTAGAGCCTGCACCTGAGACCGTCCAGAAAATCAAACAGCTTAGATTCTGACTTAATGGTGTCAGGGGCTGTTAAGAGCCCTAAAGCTGAGTTGCTTGGGGTGTCAGCCTACACAACTGTCCGTCACAGGACACTGTGAGCATCCTAAAAGCGTATGATTATGCAAATGAGACCGAGACTGAAACTCCTCAGGAAAGTCAGCTTGTTTGAACCCAGCTTAATATGTACCATGCTTTAGGCAGTCTTGCATAGATATGAATGTAATTTTTAACATGAAATTTGTTCAACTTAACTCGTTGACACTTTACAATATACTTTAGTTATTAAACACTGGTTAAAACACATACCAAAGCACCAAGAGCAAAAAAAAGGGGGCAAAAAAGTTCAGCAGCATCGAGCCTAGACAAGAAACTTTTCTCAGCCTCGTGTCTTGTATTATTTCAGAGTGAGGATGAACGAAAGAAGGAAGCAGGAACAATGTTGATGTGGAGACTGACTCTTCTTCACTTTAAGCTGCAAAATATATTTTGTAACAATGTGTTTTTTTTTCACTCGACTTTAAATAAGATATAGATGCCATGCCTCATGCACATGCTATAAAATATTTTACTATGGAGAAATATGTCCTCACCAGCTATACGAGTGAATATTCACAGCATACATTTTAAAATGACCTCTAGTAAGCTAACCACAATAATACGTTGATGTGCAGCTAACTAAAAGACCAAATCTCATGTATGACTGATAATGAAAAACTCAAAAGATCAAGTCAGCTACTGTACTCAAATTCCATCTAAAGACTTGTGCTCTCCTTTAATCATTCTGTTGGCTAGTTGGCATACTCCATTTCAAAAGGTGAGTCTGGTATTCGAGTTTTAATAGGCTTTATAGATGGAATCATCTCAAAAAGAGGTGGCTGAAGAAAAAAATGGAAGCCAATTTAAGTAATTATTCTGCTCATGCATAACAGACTCATCTTCTACCTCTTGGCGGAATGGTGTAATGTCATTCTAATACTAGACTACTATCAGAGATAAGATCAATTAAAAATCACTTGGTTAGTAATATTACAATCTTGATTTAATATATCTCAGTGGATATTTAACATATAGGTTTATTCTTATATCAGGTTTGGTTTTATTTTCCATACAACACAATACATTTTAAAAAATACTCGCTAATTTTAGGATTTTTAAGTGCTTGTCTTCTCTTGAGCAGAAATGTATTTATTCCGGTGTAGAAATTAATCAATTATTCATTGCTGGATATTTTGAAGAAATAATAAAAACAAAAATCTAAACTTGAAATACGGTCTCATTGCCTTCATTATAAGAAACAAATCATAATTTTCGTGGATGTCTATTCATAATAACTCACATTTATAGATTTTGGATTATATTAGATTTTAATTATGGTCAGATATTGAATATATCCTACTGTATATGTGCATTCTTACTTCTGTTGCCCAGGTAATGTAGTTTGTAATTTCCAAATACTAAAATCACATTTGGAGTATTTTGATCCTTGCTGTCCCTTAAACATAACACAGGGTAGCAACATATCCAAGTGAAATCTTATGGAGGACAACTGTGGGCAAATGGTAGAATGTTTGTTCATTAGGTTCCTGAAAATCAGTAGCGCACCATGGAGTTTCAGTCAGGGACTTCAGTAATGAACCCCCCCCCCCCCCCAGACACACACACTAATTTCTCATATGGATACCAACACAGCCTCATACAAAATACACTATCACAAACTATATACACTATTGGATCAACACCAGCAAGACAGCTGATCTTTAACAACCACAACACACACCATTGTGTGAACAGCAGCTATTGCCGCATCACCATCAGATCTTCCTTTATGTCACTCAGCAACCAGATTGCACATGCACACCACATGGCACAAAATCAAAAACAACTAGAAGAGTGCACTCAGTAGAGCATATCTTGCCTTCTCCGGTGTTTGGACCTGGCAACAAACCACCCCCCTTTTTTTTTCCTACCGGGAGAAGGGGCCCTTATTAAAAGACTTCAGATGTATTTAACCAGCACAGTTTCGATGATATAAAATGAATATAGGCGAATGACTCATTCAAAGCAATAAAATCAAGGATAGAGATGGAAATGTGCTGACAAGTGAGGAGAGGACGTTGAGAAGGTGGAAGGAGTACTTTGAGGGGCTGATTAATGAAGAAAATGAGAGAGAAAGAGAGAGAGAGAGAGAGAGAGAGAGAGAGAGAGAGAGAGAGAGAGAGAGAGAGAGAGAGAGAGAGAGAGAGAGAGAGAGAGAGAGAGAGAGAAATGAGGTTGGATGATGTGGGGATAGCGAATCAGGAAGTGTGGTGGGTTAGCAAGGTGGAAGTGAGGGCAGCTATGAAAAGGATGAAGAGTGGAAAGGCGGTTGGTCCTGATGACATACCTGTGGAGGTATGGAGATGTTTAT
This sequence comes from Lampris incognitus, assembly GCF_029633865.1. Taxonomy (NCBI): domain Eukaryota; kingdom Metazoa; phylum Chordata; class Actinopteri; order Lampriformes; family Lampridae; genus Lampris; species Lampris incognitus. The sequence continues at coordinate 122,621,867 of NC_079212.1, forward strand.
GACATATATCAGTGAGGTTTTTAACTCGATTGTTTAACACAACCTTGGAAAGTGAGAGGATGCCTGAGGAGTGGAGAAGAAGCATACTGGTACCGATTTTCAAGAATAAGGGCGATGTGCAGAACTGTAGCAACTACAGATGTATAAAAGTTGATCAACCACAGCATGAAGATATGGGAAAGAGTAATAGAAGCTAGGTTAAGCGAAGAGGTGATGATTAGCGAGCAGCAGTATGGTTTCGTGCCATGAAAGAGCACCACAGATGTAATGTTTGCTTTGAGAATGTTGATTGAGAAGTATAGAGAAGGCCAGAAGGAGTTACTTTGTGTCTTTGTGGATTTAGAGAAAGCATATGACAGGGTGCTGAGAAAGGAGGTGTGGTATTGTATGCAGAAGTCGGGAGTTGCAGAGAAGTATGTAGGAGTGGTGCAGGATATGTATGAGGGAAGTGTGACAGTGGTGAGGTGTGCGGTTGGAATGACAGATGGGTTCGAAGTGGGATTACATCAAAGATCGGCTCTGAGCCCTTTCTTGTTTGCAGTGGTGATGGACAGGTTGACGGGCGAGATCAGGCAGGAGTCTCGGGGGACGATGATGTTTGCGGATGACATTGTGATCTACAGCGAGAGTAGGGTGCAGGTTTAGGAGAGCCTGGAGAGGTGGAGGTATGCATTGGAGTGAAGAGGAATTAAAGTCAGTAGGAGCAAGACGGAATACCTATGCGTGAATGAGAGGGAGGACAGTGGAATGGTGAGGATGCAAGGAGTAGAGGTGATGAAGGCGTATGAGTTTAAATACTTGAGGTCAACTGTCCAAAGTAACAGGGAGTGCAGAAGAGAGGTGAAGAAGAGAGTGCAGGCAGGTTGGAGTGGGTGGAGAAGAGTGTCAGGAGTGATTTGCGACAGAAAGGTGCCAGCAAGAGTTAAAGGGAAGGTTTACAGGATGGTTGTGAGACCAGCTATGTTATATGGTTTGGAGACAGTGGCACTGACGAAAAGACAGGAGGCGGAGCTGGAGGTGGCAGAGTTGAAGATGCTAAGATTTTCATTGGGAGTGACGAAGAAGGACGGGATTAGAAACAAGTATATTAGAGGGACAGCTCAGGTTGGACAGTTTGGAGACAAAGCAAGAGCGGCAAGATTGAGATGGCTTGGACATGTGTGGAGGAGAGATGCTGGGTATATTGGGAGAAGGATGCTGAATATGGAGCTGCCAGGGGAGAGGAAAAGAGGAAAGCCAAAGAGGAGGTTTATGGATGTGGTAAGAGCGGACATGCAGATCGCTGGTGTGACAGAGAAAGATGCAGAGAACAGGAAGAGACGGAAACGGATGATCCGCTGTGGCGACCCCTAACGGGAGCAGCTGAAAGTAGTAGTAGTTGTAGATTTTTGGTTCACCCAGTGTTCCTCCAGTTCTGCTGAGATCAGCAGTGGCTTATTTGCTTATTTGCGAAATACAATCGACGTCTCCTTTACTTTCAACACTCATACCCGAATACATAATGGACACTGCCGCTGCCCGATCTAAGTCAACCGTGCGCATGCGTGCAGAGACAGCACGCAATTGGTCGAGCAAGCTAGAGAACGAATGAAGAGAGGGGCGGCAATGGCGAGAACAAACGTTTTCCGAAGGTTTTTAATCACCGCAACCACGAGAGGTTCTTGATCATACAGTCAAAACTGTGCACAAAACAATTTAGACTTACAGACACATACACACAACCAAACGCATACCGTCTGGCTGAGATAACAAACAAGTTTCCACAGCTGATGTGGAGTTCACCAGTCACTCGCACAAATCCAATCAAGCATAGCCACAATGTCGTAGGGGGGGGGGTAGCTCGGGACGCCGCATCCGGGACGCGAACCCGTGGCTCCCACACCACAAGCGACAACGTTAACCAGTCGACTAAATGGTCCGACCCGTTAATCAAAGACCAACGTGTCTATTTATCCATGCACGTTACAATATGATCAGTGCACCACCTTCCGTTGATTAAGAAAATGTACACACCAACCTGAAGTTGAAGATCCAGCTCACTTGAGAGACTCGTGGCAGCCTTCTCTCGCAAAATTCATCCAGTTATTTAGTCCGTTTTGGGGAGCGTATAAAAACTGCAGACAATCTAACCAGATTCGCAAAAAAACACGGAGTAGATCGGCCACAAGATCATCGGTAGCTGTGAAAGCGGCAGCCATTGCGTTTGCTCACAGTCCGCCACAGGCTCAAACTCAAAATTGATGACGAAACCGGAGCACCGATACATCACAGGGCCCTGGGGCGTTCTGTTACTACACATGGAAGTTTGATTGGCTGATGATACGGGCCTCAACGTTTTAATCCGTTTGCAGCTTCGGGCTTCAGTGAAAGGCTAGCAATGCCACTAGTGCTGGTCCAATGAGCTGTGACGCGTTTAAGTGACAGGAAATCTCTGATCAGCCCTAGGAGAAAACAAGTAATTGAATTCAAAGGAATTGAATCAAGTGCAACTGGACTTGGTTATATAAGTCCAGCTGCACTTGATTCAATTCCTTTGGATAACTATGACCTGGATGAATGAGAACGTTCACAGACAAGTAATTGAATTCAGACACATTTCAGGCAAACTTCAATTTAACTACGAAGAACAAATTATAATTTTGATATTGAGAGGGCCAGCAGAGAAGTCCATGATGGCACCGACAGCCCACCACTGCAGAAAATGTACAACTGTCATTGTTAGCATTGATCACTAAAACTAAGGAACTAAACTGGCTGTAAACTGTAGTAACATTTCCCCCTTGTATGAAAAGAGCAGTTAAGAATTAAATAGCCAAAATTCAAAAATATCAGCCAAGTCACCCTCGAAGAGGTCAGCGATAGAAGAAGTGTGTGTGTGTGTGTATTTGTCAAGGTTTGCAAACCTTTGCATTACAGCATCACTACACATCAGAAACATGAATGATTGAAGAAAGAGTCGAGCGGACATGCAAGGCTATTTCCACCCATCTAACCTCCCATCCCCTCCTCTCGCCATCCCTTCCTTTATCCCTGTTGGTAATAAGAGCTCCAGACTCTGCCTTAAGTATTCACAGAGGCAAGATAAGCCCCTCTTCTCAGTAAAACGGCTGCAATGATAAACAGCTGCCGCAAAAAAAAAAAATCCTAAACAGAGCAAAAGAAAAGGCTTATGTTTATGATTTCTAAAAACAACTTTATTTCTGACCTCTCCATAATCCCCAGAAAGTCTTTCAATTAGAGAATGGCTGAGATTCCCCCTATTACCAACCCAGTCCGAGACAGGCTGGGGAGAGGAGGAGATAATTGGCCAATAAAAATGTAAATAGGGTGGTGGAGCGAACCAGCATGTAATGGGGCGGTGGGGGGAGGGCACTGGGATAATCCACTGTGACAGGTTGTGTTGATTTTGTTGGTTGCTAATTGGATGCTCACCCACCTCTTTTGTGTGCAAATACCACAATACCGCACAGACATTATTGATAGGAGCAAAGAGGGATGAGGGAAAAGTAAATATATATATATATATATATATATATATATATATATATATATATATTGAAAAGAAGATCTGGAGCTGGAACAGTTTAGGCTTAACCTTGACCTCCGGAGTGACATGTTTGGATGACGTGTGAAAAATAAGAAAGAAAGACAAAACAACAGCACAGAAACAAAGCATTCAAAATACACAGTATATTTTCCAAAATACACAGTACTGTTTATTATACTTTCTTTTCATGAAAACAAAATAGAAAGGATGAGAAACCCTTCCAGCAAGACTGGAGTAAATTAAGCTCTATTTTCTCTTAGAAAGTGATGACCCAAGGTCTCCATTTTGTTGAGGAATAACAAGTAAAAGCAGGAATTCTGCAAGCATTATGGTACAGTGGCTGTGTGCATATATTGTGTGTGTGTGTGTGTGTGTGTGTGTGTGTGTGTGTGTGTGTGTGTGTGTGTGTGTGTGTGTGTGTGTGTGTGTGTGTGTGTAAAGGCCCCTGTCAAAGGGAGAGAGCACTTCATTAAGTCTGTCTGCTGTCGGAGAGAGATGTCCCTCTCCAGCCCCTGTATTTGGCCTGAAGAGGACTCAATCCCATTATCACGCCGAAGTGGCAGAACTCACTGCTGAACAGACCCAATGAGTCCTTTCATCACCGACCATCTCGTGTTATTCATTCAAACCTCCATGTCTTGCAGACTTCTTGTATGCCACTTTGATGTGTTTCATCACTCTAGAGAAATGCAATACCCCCACTTGGTAGTTGGAGAAAAACAAAAAGCCTTAAAGAGTTGTTGGTTTTGGAGGGGGGTTTTCTTTCATATATTACAAAGAAACGTGTTTGAGGATGGAGAGAGACAAATCGCTGTTAAAAGCGAAATACTTGGTTGCATCTTCCCTTAGAGGCATTTTGCTTCTCTGCAAAAAAATTTAAAGAATTCATCGCTTTCTTTTTCAGAGGTCCTCAAGTTTCGTAACGCCAACGTTCTCCTCGCTCATTATCTACACAATAAGCCAGGCTCTCTCTCTCTCAGAACATGTCATTTTTCGATTTGATTTGCCCCACAGTGTGGATACCCTCCAGAAGTGTGTTGGTGAAACTTGAAAAGTGACACATCCGTGGTGTCAATACATTTACACATGGGGTAAGAAAATGTACTGGCTCCCCTACTCGAATGTGGGGAGCTTTAACCTACATTCAATCTAAGTCACGGTAGTGCAAACACACACACACACACACACACACACACACACACACACACACACACACACACACACACACACACACACACACACACACACACACACACACACACACACACACAACCACTATTTGCACAAACTTGCCTGTGTACACATATGCAAAGCCCGTGGGGAGGGTTAGCTGGTAAAATGCCAGCGTGTGGACAGTGTTAATCTCTCCCTTCCTTTCCTCTCCTCTCTACGTTTTCAGATCTCTTGTTCGTTGGGTTCATCGGACCCCTGAGAAACGACTAACCTCCATGTGAACCCGCATCACACCTCAAATATGACAGCTCACACACCCTTCTCATCTCCCTGTTCCTCTCTCCCGCTCTCTTTTTCTGACTCTTTGTCTCCAACACATACTACATAGTGAAGCACACACACACACACACACACACACACACACACACACACACACACACACACACACACACACACACACACACACACACACACTCATTGAACTCCATTTTCCTCTCATCTAAGACACATGTGCACAGTGTTGTGCACAAATAACAGAAGTTGGCAACTTTTTCCCCTCACTTCTTCCTACCTTTCTCTCTCTCTCTCTCCCTGTCGGCAGGCCTTTGACACTGAGAGAGGAGGAGGAAAAGATAGGAGGGAAGAAAAGAGAACAAAAAAGTAAGATCTGTCTCCATGACCTTTGATGGTGACAAGTGAGAGTACCATCATACAAATTCTGTCTTCCTGTCGGTCCCTCTGATCCTCCGACACCCTCATTAAACCATACAGATGAGGAGCCACGTGTCCCTTTTAAGTTTTAAAATGAATGTTGAAGATGAGCGTAACTAACTAAAGACGACATTTTTGGAAGTTGTCACTGTTGATGGTTTTAACCCAGTTCCGACGGTTTCAGGTGGCGCCGCTCCATCAAATGACACGGATCGGTTTCAGAGCTGCAGAATCAGCAATGGCTCTTAAGGCATTTCTCTTCAGTTGTGCTTTTTATTGTTGTTCAAGTGGCGTTTTTTTTTTTTTTTGGATGGGTGTGGGGTGGTGTCAAGTGTGGGGTATTTCTCAGGGTTTTCTTTTGGAATAGAACATATTTTTAGATGTCCTTTAAGAGAACATCGTCATTTACATTTTGGAAATGCATAATATACATCGATCAACATTAAAACCATCTGCCTAATATTGTGTAGGTCCCCCTCATACTCGCAAAACAGCTCTGACCTGTCGAGGCATGGACTCCACAAGAACTCTGAAGGTGTCCTTCTGGTATCTGGCACCAAGACGTTAGCAGCAGATCCTTTAAGTCCTGTAAGTGGCGAGGTGGCGCCTCCATGGATCAAATTGTTTTTCCAGCACATCCCACAGATGCTTGTTTGGACTGAAATCTGGGGAACTTGGAGGCCAAAGCAACACCTTGAACTCTTTTCCATGTTCCTCAAACCATCCCTGAACAAATTTTGCTGTGTGGCAGGGCACATTATCCTGCTGAAAGAGGCCACTGCTATCAGGGAATACCGTTGCTATGAAGGGGTGTACTTGGTCTGCAACAATGGTAAGGTGATACGTGTGTCAAAGTAACATCCACATGGGTAACTGAAAGTAGAACTAGAGTTCGTCCGCGGGCGCTGCAGCTGCCCACTGTGCCTATACAATAGGATGGGTTAAACGCAGAGAACAAATTAATTGTAAGAATACAATGTCAAATAGGGTGGCTTTCATTCATTAATGAATGCCAGTATCCAAGGTTTCCCAGCTAACATTGCCCAGAGCATTACACTGCCTTCACCTGCTTTCCTTCTTAGTGCATCCTGGTGCCAGCTCTTCCCCAGGTAAATGACGCACATGCACCCGGCCGTCCACATGATATAAAATAAAACGTGATTCATCAGACCAGGACACCTTCTTTCATTGCTCCATGGTCCAGTTCTGATGCTCACATGACCATTATAGGCGCTTTCTAATATACCCCACCCCTTGACAGGTGCCACTGTAACGAGATAATCAATGTTATTCACTTACCCGTCAGTGGTTTTAACGTTTTGGCTGATCAGCGTTATGTATGTATGTATGCATGTATAGTGTGTGTGCATGTGTGCGTGTGTGTGTGTGCTTGTATGCATTTGAGCATGTGCCTCTCATCATGCATGTGTGCATGTACATGTGCATAACCACGTGCATGCGTGCAGATGGAGGGTTCAGAACAGGTCTGACAGAAACCCAGTTAATGAGCGCCCATACCAGTCCACCGTGCTATGAAGTCCCGTGTTATTTTGAGAATAAAGATGTTATTAGGAACACACGGGCACTTCGGTGTTGAGTAATTGATGCTACACCTTGTTGCTAATTAGCGCCCCTCTCAGCAAGTTGTGATGGCACTTGCTGTATTTCTGTCATTCTGTCTCTCTTCCCTTCTCTTTTCTTCTTCCGCTGTCTCCCTCTCCTTCCATCCCCAAGCCTCACCTCTTTTCGTCTGTCCACCCTCATCTTCCGTATGTTCCCAGTGGTTTTTGGTGTTCCTCTGTTGGATTTCAAAGAGAATCTGTCTCTGCTTCTTTGATCTGTTCTCCTCCTTCTATGTCAATTACCCCCTTTCCCCAGTCCATGCTGCCACTTCCACCTTTACCTCCTGACACACCTGGACTTTCCCACCAACCCGTACCTCATGCCCTCTGGGGGACAAAAGAGAGCCAAGGCCTATCTATAATGCACCCCTTGTGCGGGCCTGCTGGCTCCAAAGCCTGGGAATAGATTAGAGGCCTTCAGCCCCTCTCAGTAACACCTGTCCAGGTATTCCTGCATGCAAGAAAATCCAGAAAAAAATGTCTAGGCTGCCCTGAGAGCCTGTTATTGTTCAGGGCTCCTCTAATGCCATTCCCAGACTGCTGCAAGGCCCAGGGACAGACCTAAGGGAGTATTGGCTACTCATATATATAAAAACAGAAACACTTTTTTTTTAAAGGGGGAATTCTCCTGCTCTGCTTACATTCTTCCCAAGTGTTCTTTCGCTGCTTTTTTTTCTCCAAATAACAAAGCATTGTGTGACTGATGCAGGAGGAAAAAAAAGGAGCGACACAGGAAAATTACAAAAAAGAAGAAGAGAAAGAAAGCAAGAGGGAGAGAGAGAGAGAGAGAGAGAAAGAAAGAGAGAGAAGCATGTGGAAAGGACAATGAAGTCTACTCAGAGGACAAGGTGGATATAGGAGAAGAAAGGCAGAAAGTAAATGGAGAAAGTGAAACCAAGAAAATGAAGTGTAGGGGAGGATGGGCGGAAAGATGAGGAGAGGTTGATGAGGATGGAGGTGGGGGTGAGGGGGCTGAGAAAGGAAAGGATGAAGTGGGAAAACAGGGGATAAGGTAGGCAAAGGAGAGGAAAGGGGAGCTCTGATGTCAAGTCGAGTCAAATTCATTTGTACAGTCTTAAATCACAATTTCGTCCCATCGGGCTTTACGATCACATTTACATTCTGTACCATGTATGACACCCTGTAACCTTGGACACTGGATTTGGATAAGGACAAACTCCACAGGAGAAAAAAAAGGAATAAAGAAATGGGAGAAACCTCAGGGAGAATATCAGAGCAGGTATCATTCAGGATGCAGAACATGCAGATGCCGATTACACTCACATTAGGGCAAAATGATGCAAAACATATGCAATCAATGCATAAATTATAATGAAATGTGCAAAACGTAAAAGCTTTTTCTCCATTGATAAATCAGGTAATGTTTTTAGATTACAAGCCATTCATCACGCAGAAACAACCAAGTGAAATATGAGTAAAACAGTAGTTTGCATCTTTGCCATTATAATATGCTATTGAATATAATCTAAGTAAAACGCAGTATCGCATAGATTCACATTGAACCAAATACAAGTATATTAAGTCCTTTGTGTTGCAGGGAAATCATTAACTGTTAAACTTGAATATCAGGTTAATATTGAATGTCCTGCTGAGTAACATGACCATAATAAAGACAACACTCAATATTTACCCTATATTCAAGTTTGATAGTTAACTACTATTTATCCCTGTAACACAAAGGAATCAAAATGCTTGCATTTGAAACAATGTTATTTGTGAATTTTTCCCATATTGTGTTTGAGGTACATTATATTTAAGGACAATATTTTACAGCACAATATAATGATAAGGAAGCAAATTAGAGATATAGAAAAGCTGCTGCATAGTCATACATTTCTCAATAATTACCAGTCATCACAGTTCAATTACATCTATTTTACTTGTGAGTTACTCAGTTGTTTCTGTGTAATGAATAGCCAGTAAGTTAAAGGGCTACCATTAATTGTTATTTTATCCATCTTGACCATGGAGTCAGGTTACATAGTACTAACAAGCATCTTCACTGCGGTTGGAGACGCTCTCCAGTCTCCGTACCGTTGATCCCCCCCCCCCACACATTTTTCTCCCCAATTGTACTTGGCCAGTTACCCCACTCTTCCGAACTGTCGCGGTTGCTTCACCACCCCCTCTGCCGATCCGGGTAGGGCTGCAGACTACTACATGCCTCCTCCGATACATGTGGAGTCGCCAGCTGCTTCTTTTCACCTGACAGTGAGCAGTTTCACCAGGGGGACGTAGCACGTGGGAGGATCATGCCATTCCCCCTAGCCCCCCCCCCCGAACAGGCGCCCCGACGAACCAGAGGAGGCGCTAGTGCAGCAACCAGGACACATACCCACATCCGGCTCCCCACCCGCAGACACGACCAATTGTGTCTGTAGGGACCCCTGACCAAGCTGGAGGTAACATGAGGATTCAAACCGGCGATCGCCGTGTTGGTAGGCAATGGAATAGACTGTTACGCAACCCGGATGCCCTACACCGTTGACATTTTTTGACCTGGTAGGACAAACATTGGTGCAGCAGCAAACACATGCGTGTTGGAAACAATTCCAGCAGAAAAAAAGATTGAAATGTGATGCTAATGTGGCAATGCTTCTGTTGGACAAACAATCGATATTACTCTAGAACAGTTTAAAGATATGTTTTAACGTAGTTTGTAATACGTTAGGCTGCCTGTGTTACCTTTCATTCAAGGATCTCGTTTTTACAAGGGTGGGAACTGTTTACTGCTGACCTGTCAGCACATGAGTGATGACGGCAGCTACACCTCGTTTGTAATCCGAGTAAATCAGTTACAACGGGTCTATTTCTCTGACACCTACATTGGCCTACTGCAATATTGATCGTCTGTCCAACAGAATCACCACATCGTCATCACGCTTCAAAATGGATAAACTAATGTAGCCCGTGGAATTAGATACCACACAGGACACAATTACTTCCGGGGTTCTTGTAGCTTTAATTTTATTGTTTGAACCTTCGAATGCAGATCGTTTTACTGAGTGCATACATTCCTGTGTCTTTCGAGCAAACAGCTCATAAATGTTCACAGATGTGGCAAGTTTAACAGAAAAGATTTTAAAAAGGGAAATCTACTACTACTTTCGGCTGCTCCCGTTAGGGGTCGCCACAGCGGATCATCCGTTTCCATTTCTTCCTGTCTTCTGCGTCTTCCTCTGTCACACCAGCCACCTGCATGTCTTCCCTCACCACATCCATAAACCTCCTCTTTGGCCTTCCTCTTCTCCTCTTCCCTGGCAGCTCCATATTCAGCATCCTTCTCCCAATATACTCAGCATCTCTCCTCCACACATGTCCAAGCCATCTCAATCTTGCCTCTCTTGCTTTGTCTCCAAACCGTCCAACCTGAGCGGTCCCTCTAATATAATCGTTCCTAATCCTGTCCTTCTTCGTTACTCCCAGTGAAAATCTTAGCATCTTCAACTCTGCCACCTCCAGCTCCGCCTCCTGTCTTTTCGTCAGTGCCAATGTCTCCAAACCATATAACATAGCTGGTCTCACAACCATCTTGTAAACTTTCCCTTTAACTCTTGCTGGTACCCTTCTGTCGCAAATCACTCCTGACACTCTTCTCCACCCACTCCAACCTGCCTGCACTCTCTTTTTCACCTCTCTACTGCACTCCCCGTTTAAGGGGAGTGCAGTAGAGGAGAAATAATAAAAGGGAAATAATAAATACAAAATACGGTGCAAAATACGGCAGTGGACTATGTACGTTAAACAGGGTTTAACAAAGACATGTGGAACTTCCTGAAGATCGCGCAACTTCTCACTCTGTCAGTTACCTTTAAACAGAATTAAAATGCATATAAAACCTTTACATCCCAAATACAATGGCATGGTGTTGCTTTATTCACGCCAACATTACCTTGTCATGCCTGCAATGGCGAACAGCGGTCGACGGCTCGCGCCCAAAATCACCGAACATCAACTCCAGTAGCGTCTAAATCAAACCATCTTGTCAAATTACCGACATACAATATTGTTTGGAATAATGTTACAGGTATATTTCACAAGATATTTACCCTTACTTACTACGGAGTCAGAGCACTGTCACACCGCAATCTTCAGGCGCTCCACACAAGAAAAAAAAGAAAGAATACCCAAGATGCACTTGGATAACTTGCACGGAGTTACAATAAAAGTCCGCCACTACCACTTACTGGTCAAAACATGCAATGACAACCAAAACTATAAAAATACACTCACAATCTGCCTCACAATTTAAATACATCAAATGACATTTTACATGGCTTGACAGTGTAACAATTACATATATTAACAGTTAAACTATACTAAATTTAAGTGGAAAATCATTTAACATATTTAACAGATTTACCACCCGGCTACACTAACAAACTGTTAATGGTGAAAAATCGTGGATTTCAGCGATTTTACGATCATATAAATTATAGGGAAATGGTGCAAGGTATATTGAAGAGTCAAGGATCCTCCCCAGTAGCTTGTCTGCGCATCTCTCCATCGGGGGGGGGTAGTCATGGTTTATAATGGTGTTCAATGACTCAGCTGGACCTGTCCTCTGTTCCAGTTGCTCAAAGTGCTTAAAAATCATCTCAGACAATCTTTTAGAGCAGATTAGAATGACCGTTAAATGACTGCCGCCACTTTTGTGTCATCAACTGCCGGTTTTCTTTTGCTTTAACTTGGATTTTCAGATTGAGTGGTCATGGGAGTTGAGGTGATTTGAAGGGAGGATTATTTCATACTGAGGTGGTCCTGTGTGGCTCAATATGTGTAATATGGTCCTTACACTGGCAAGAACAGGGAGATGACTACCATTCAGATAGCACACCGCTGGCTTCACATACAACCTACACTCTGTGTACAAAAGTATTGGGACACACCTCTTAGTCATTGAATTCAGGTTTTTCTTTCAGACCCATTGCCACAGGTGTATAAAATCAAGCAGCTAGCCATGCAGTCTGCATTTACAAACATTTGTAAAAGAATGGGTCGTTCTGAAGAGCTCAGTGAATTCAAGTGTGGTACCGTCATGCCATCTTTGCAATGAGTCAGTTCGTGAAATGTCTTCCCTGCTAGATATTCCACGGTCAACTATAAGTGGTATTGTTGAAAAGTGGAAGCGTTTTCCCTTTCGGCATGCAATAAAAACGCAGATGCTTATTTTTACCGTCTTTATGATTTGTACAACCGACAGCGCAACAACTGTGAGGCATTTCGTTTCGTTTTAAATCAATTTCTCCATGACGATATCTTCGAAATTAACATAGTAATGTTGACAAACACAAGACTCGTGGCCCCTTTTTGCCTCACAATCTGCGCACGCACGTTTGGCGCTTATAAACAAGGGAACATGTCCATACCCCAAAAAAAATTCCCACGGACGAGTAGCAGAGTCGGACACGGCCTGCCGATGCAGTTCTTTGGCGTCTGTGGACGCCGACGTGTTTAACACATGCACATCTGAATAAGCAAATGGTAGCTCATAAAATTGAAACGCCAACAGCAGCAGTTAAATTTTGTATCTTACTTTAGAGAGGGGATGAAAAGAAAGGAAATTAGTGAGTTGGTTGATTAGATAACTATTCAGTAATTTAGCCGCGGATAATCATATTTTCTGTCTAGACCTGTTGATGCTAGGTTAACGGTGGCTGAACCAACATCGATACACTCTTGTCGGTAACATTGTTACTATTATTAACGTTGGCTGGCGAGCAAAATAGTCACCAGCCCATTACATATACCCATGGTGGGGAAAAGGGCGATTTGACAGACTAAATATAAACACCTTAAACCACACCACTCCTGCTGTGGGAAGATGGCGGCACAAATTCACGTTTGCAGTGGCCTCACCCATTACCAGTGTGGGAAGATGGCGACGCAAATTTACGTTTGCGGCGGCCTCACCCAGTGCCATCCATGCAGTGCCTTTGTCCACGTCTACGTTTTTCCTCATTTGATGGCTGAGAGAGCTGGCACTGGATCGGCTGGGAGAGCTTGGTCTGCTGCATCCTGTGGGCCCAGGGACCACGGCTCTACCTGGAGCTTTGCCGGAAGAGGTAACACCGAGGGCGGCCTGACAGGATGCGGAAGCGGGGCAGGCTAAGCTAACTGCTAGCCGATGCAGACCAGCAGTTCCGATAACACCTGAGGGCGGTCTGGCAGTGGCCTCACCTAGCCTTGACTGTGTTTTTAGTGTTGTCGCGTAGTGCGGGGAGATGTGTCAAAGGTGTCTGGCTGGGAGAGCTAGCATTGGATTGGCTGAGGGAGGTTGGTCTGCTGCATCCGGTGTGTCCAAGGACCACGGCCTTGACCGGAGCTGCGCCCGACGAGGAAACACCAAGAGTGTTCTGACAGGACGTGGAAGCAGGGCAAGCTAAGCTAACTGCTAGCCGATGCAGACCAGCAGTTCTGACAGCCCTCCAGGCTGGCATTCATTCTCCTGAACAGTGATTTTTTTTAATGTATATATATATATATATTTTTACAGTGCATCCGGAAAGTATTCACACCCCTTCACTTTCCCCACATTTTATGTTACAGCCTTATTCCAAAATGGATTAAATTCATTTTTTTCTCATCAATCTAAATACTATACCCCATAATGACAAAGCAAAAAAGTTTTTGTAGAAATTTTTGCAAATTTATTAAAAATAAAAAACTGACATTGTGATCTGTAGCGAGAGTAGAGTGCAGGTTGAGGAGAGCCTGGAGAGGTGGAGGTATGCACTGGAGAGAGGAGGAATGAAATTCAGTAGGAGCAAGACGGAATACCTATGCGTGAGTGAGAGAGAGGACAGTGGAATGGTCAGGATGCAAGGAGTGGAGGTGACAAAGGCATTTGAGTTTAAATACTTGGGGTCAACTGTCCAAAGTAACGGGGAGTGCAGTAGAGAGGTGAAAAAGAGAGTGCAGGCAGGTTGGACTGGGTGGAGAAGTGTGTCAGGAGTGATTTGCGACAGAAGGGTACCAGCAAGAGTTAAAGGGAAAGTTTACAAGATGGTTGTGAGACCAGCTATGTTATATGGTTTGGAGACAGTGGCACTGACGAAAAGACAGGAGGCAGAGCTGGAGGTGGCAGAGTTGAAGATGCTAAGATTTTCGCTGGGAGTGCCAAGGATAGGATTAGGAACGATTATATTAGAGGGACCGCTCAAGTTGGACGGTTTGGAGACAAAGCAAGAGAGGCAAGATTGAGATGGCTTGGACATGTGTGGAGGAGAGATGTTGGGTATATTGGGAGAAGGATGCTGAATATGGAGCTGCCAGGGAAGAGGAGAAGAGGAAGGCCAAAGAGGAGGTTTATGGATGTGGTGAAGGAAGACATGCAGGTGGCTGGTGTGACAGAGGAAGACGCAGAAGACAGGAAGAAATGGAAACGGATGATCCGCTGTGGCGACCCCTAACGGGAGCAGCTGAAAGTAGTAGTAGTAGTAGATTAAAAGTAAAAAACTGAAATATTGCATGTACATAAGTATTCACACCCTTTACTCAGTACTTGGTTGAGGCACCCTTGGCAGCGATTACAGCCTCAAGTCTTCTTGGGTATGAAGCTACAAGCTTGGCACACCTATATTTGGGGTATTTTTCCCATTCTTCTCTGCAGATCCTCTCGAGCTCTGTAAGGTTAGATGGGGAGCGTCACTGCACAGCTATTTTCAGGTCTTTCCAGAGCTGTTCAATGGGGTTCAAGTCTGGGCTCTGGCTGGGCCACTCAAGGACATTCACAGACTTGTCCCGAAGCCACTCCTTCGTTGTCTTGGCTGTGTGCTCTCGGGTCGTTGTCGTGTTGAAAGGTAAACCTTCGCCCCAGTCTGAGGTCCTGAGCGCTACGGAGCAGGTTTTCATCAAGGATCTCTCTGTACTTTGCTCCATTCATCTTTCCCTTGATCCTGACTAGTCTCCCAGTTCCTGCCGCTGAAAAACATCCCCACAGCATGATGCTGCCACCACCATGCTTCACTGTAGGGATGGTATTAGAAACGTGATGAGAGGTGCCTGGTTTCCTCCAGACGTGACGTTTGGCATTCAGGCCAAAAAGTTCAATCTTGGTTTCATCATGTAGCGCTATCTATCCCTTTTAACTGTCAAGGACAATGCTCCCGAGTTCTCTATACAACTCGGTATCCAATAAATTATTGAAGTATGCTAACTTCGCTTCTTATGTGTTTAAAGTATGTTCTAAAGGCTCTAAATGTCTTACAGTGTCATCTGGTAACTCCAACTAAAAAGGTTGACTACCCCTTTAAGGCGCTTAAATATGGCATATGACCCCTTTAAGGCAATCTAACATGGTCTAGACACCTCAATGTGTCACCGAGTAACTTATATTAAAACGGTGGACTAGCCCTTTAAGGTTCTAAAATATGGTGTATTAGCCCTTTAAGGTTATATACTATGGTCTACACATCTCTGGGTGTCACTAGGTTACTTCCAGGAAAAAGGTGGACTAGCCCTTTAAGGCTGTAAAAATATGGTGGACGGCCCCTTTAAGGCTAACTCAACATGTCACTTACCATAGCCTAGACACCACAGGAATAAACACACATGAATAATCCACACTCACACAGGTACACAGAATTATATATACAAATATATTATGAGTAATAATTATTAGAATGAATGAAAGTAATAAGCCTCAATGGCTAACAACATCTGCATTCATATACACACAAATGAATCAGACCAACACATTAGCATACAGCTCAACAACCCTATAACTAAGCCGGCAATAAAAATAAAAGGGGAGAACAGTCCATGGTTGGGGTGGGTGGGATTTCTGCTGATGCTAAGACCCCTTTGAAGGCAGCGTTTGTGATAAATGTCTTTTATGGCTAGTAGCTGGGTACCGGCCAGTTGTTGTTTAAATTGTTTTATGTAAACTTTCTTAAGAATCGAATCAAAGCAATGCTAACAAATACCCGATGAACTAAAATCAAATGCGAAGATTTATTTTACTTTATTTTATTTTTAGTGGTAGCTGTAAGTAATTGCGATGGAGGCTTTATTTAGCTTTTGTCAGTTTTAATGAATCACCATCAGACAACACATCAACACTCATGTACACTCCTGCGGAACTTCCCCTAATTCATCTAGCTCTACGTTTTCCTGTATAATGTATATCACACAGTATATGTGCAAGAGCATTTGACTACCATATATGACATCTCCCCCTCTTTTGTGTTATTTCTATAAAATTAAAGGAACACTTTAACAGAAATCGCTATTTTAACAGCACATATCATCAGTCAAGATTAACTCAAATTGAGACATTTCAACATATACCGGTCTCTTTTTTTCTCAACCAAGGAATACAGTTTCATAAACACAAATAAACATTATCGACATCAATGTCATTACAACTTTCCTTTTGTTTCCTCCCTATTTTTTTTAGTACCCTTCTGTCCCACCCCCCATAGGACATACGATCACACTTGTCTACAGGTCAAGCCTGTCGACTGGCTTGCACACCTGTCCAGATCTGGTCACAGTCTGACCGGGTAGAGGGGTTGTGGGTGTAGCCACACTCTGACTGACAGGAACAGTCTCTAACATGGTGGCTCCGTCAGAGTGGATGTCTGTCCTTGTGCTCTCACTGGGTGCTGCTGGGATGGGCTGGGGAACTGGCCTTGGTTGGAGGTGACAGCGGTTCCGCCTCAGCTCTGCTCCTTGCTGTGTCCTGATGACGAAGGATCTCGGGGTAGTGCTCTCGCTTTTGAGATCACCGCTGGCAAAAACCACAACTTTTCATGGTCCAACTTGGAGAATACAACATCTCCTGGTCGCAGGGCAGATAAGGGCCTGGCTCCATGACGGCAGTTGAAGTAATGAGTCTGTTTAGCCTTTTCTGTCCCATCCTTTTCTTTCACAGCTGTTCTACTGGGCCATTTTGGTTGGAGATTTTTCTCCAAAGTGGGGAGTGTGGGTCTGATTTTTCTCCCCATCAACAGCTCAGCTGGCTGTAGCCTGTGGTGGAGCAGGGAATTGACCTTTAGCTCATTAGAGCCATCACAGGAGCTTCGTGCATGAGGATTTTCTTTGCCATCTGTATGGCTCTCTCTGCATGCCCATTGCCCTATGGATGGTGAGGGCTGGATGTGCAGTGCTTGAAGTCAAGCTGCCTCGCGAGCTCCTGGAACTCCGCACTTGAAAACTGGTGTCCATAATCGCTCACCACCTCATCTGCAATACCAAACCTGGGAAAGACTGTTTTTAGGTCTTGGATAACTTGTGCACTCATTGTTGAGGGCAGGTGCAGTATCTTTTTAAACCTGAAGTAATAATCTAAGATTATCAGGTGGCTGTAGTGTTTGTGCTCACAGAGGTCCATTGCAATTCTCTTCCAGGGTCACTCCAGAAGTGGCGTCGAGATGAGAGGTTCCTTTTGTTGTGTTCTTCTCAGTTCACGGCACACCTGGCATGACATCACGAGCTTGTTTATTTCCATAGAGTCCGGGCCACCGCACAGATGAACATGCTCTCTCTCTACATTAACTAGGTCCTGGTGCCCTTCGTGAATTTTCTGAAGGATTTCACCTCTCACTGACCTTGGCACAATGATCCTGCTTCCTCTGAGGACAAGGCCATTGTATTCTGACAGCTCTGATTTCGCTTGGACGTACTCTCTCACATCCATAAGCACACTGCTTAAATGTTCAGGCCATCCAGTCTTTATGAGCTTCATGGCAGACAGCAGTTCGGCATCAGCTACTGTCGCCATTCTGATTTCATCGGTTTTGCTTGTAGATGCAGGGATCCCCCCCACTACACTAGCCACATAGCATGCCACCTCACTGTGTGTGTGTGTGTGTGTGTGTGTGTGTGTGTGTCAGTCTCTGTGCACATGCTAGCCAGTGGACTGCGTGACAGAGTGTCTGCGATGATCAGCGTTCTCCCTGGACCATACTCTGCTACTGGATTGAATTTCATGAGCCCCATGAGAAGACGCTGACATCGTAAAGGTACATTGTCAAGGCTGCGGCTGTTAATGAGAGGCACTAGCGGCTTGTGGTCAGTTACAAGCTTAAACTGCTCCAGTCCACTGAGGTATCTGTCAAACTTCTCACATGCCCACACACCAGCCAGACATTCCTTTTCTATCTGGGCATAGCGTGTTTCTGCTTCTGTGAGGTGTCTGGAACAATATGCCACAGGTTTCTACAACTCCCCATGGAGTTGAAGGAGTACACCTCCTAATCCATAACTACTTGCATCCGCTGACATAACAGTGGGTTTGTTCATGTCGTAGTATGCAAGTACTGGTGCAGTTGTTAATGGCTCCTTGATGTGTTCAAAGGCTGTTTGTTGTGCGTGACTCCATGTCCATACATTCTTGTTTTTCAAGAGCTCATACAGTGGCTGTTCTACTGTTGAGAGGTTGGGATTTATCTTCCGAGATAATTCACCATTCCCAGTATCCTTTTCAACTCTTGCACATCTGCTGGTGGTGACAGCTGCCGAATAGCTTCCACTTTGTCGGGGTCAGGCCAGATCCCAGACTGGTCAATGAGATGCCCGAGGAATTGCAGCTGACTCTGCCTGATGGAGCACTTCTCATGGTTGAGCTTAAATTCAGCCATCTCTATGTGCTGCATTACCTTCTCAAGGCGACTGTCATGCTCCTCCTCTGTAGCCCCATAGACAAGAATGTCATTCATGAAGACCTCAACGCCATCCAGCCCTTGCAGGGTCTCAATAATCTTCCTCTGGAAGATTTTGGGTGCACTCATAATTCTGACTGGTAGCCGCTTGAAGTTGAATCTGCCCAACAGCGTAATGAAGATTGTGAGGTTACAGCTGTCTGGATGCAGCAGTATCTTGAAGAACCCACTGGTGGCGGTGAGTGAAGAAAAGACTGTGGCCCCGTTTAGTTTTGCTCTAATCTCATCAGTAGTAGGAAGGATATACTGTTGTCTCTTTACAGCCTTGTAAAGCCTCCTGAGATCAACACAGATGTGGGCTTTACCTGTGCACTTCTTCGAGACTGGAACCATGGATGCACACCAATCGGTGGGCTGTGTCACCCTCTCGATGATGCCATTTTTCTCTATCCTCAGGAGCTCCTCCTTTACCTTTTTCAGCATAGGGAAAGGTATGCACCATGCTGTGTGTACAGCATATGGCTGAGCACTGTCTTTCAGCTGTATTCTCACAGGTTCAGTCTTTAATGTCCAATGCTCACCTTATGCTTGTAGGCGTCCTCTGTTGTGTACCGTTTCATCCACTCTCCTCACCAGATTAATCTTTACAGACAGTGGCCTGCTGAGTAAGTTGTTTACAGTGCGTCCGCGGATGACATGTGCTGTGAGTGGGTGAGTCTTTCCTTCGTAGAACACTGTGCTCTGGATCTGTCCTATTCACTGCAGCTTGCCACCTGGGCTATCCAATGGAACATCTGCAGGCTCCAGTGGTCTTTTGAGGATGAGTGAGTGGTCGGTCTCCTCACAAATGATATTAACATCAGCTCCCGAGTCAATTTTGAATTCAACCGATGTGGAGCCCACCAGCAACTTGATGGCCCATTGCTCTGATGACCCGTCTGCTTTACTCACAGCCCCAAGAAAGTATGACTGCAGCTGCCCTGTTTGCTCTGTTACCTCACTCACTGCTTTCCTATTCCTGTACACTCTACTCCAATGTCCAACCTTGTTGCATGTATTGCATTTGGATTTTCTAGCCGGGCAACTTTCATTTTTACTGTGCCGTGGTTTCCCAAACTTTCCACGTTGTCCACTGTTTACCCCTTTTGGCTTACCGTGGTGTTTGGTGTATTTGCTGCGCTTGCGTGCGACTTCGTGTACCACCCCAGTGGCCTCCCTTTGCATGCCGACTTGCTACGCAACCTCTTCAGACTGCCTGACCGTCTCTATGGTCATCGCTAGCGTCAGGTCCTTCTTCAGCTGCAACTTCCGTGAGACATCTTTGTCGAGTATCCCAACAACAATTCGGTCGCAGATATTCTCATTTCTGCTCAAGCCGAAATCGCAATGCTCCGACAGTTCATACAAAGACCTGATAAAAGCCTCTCGTTTCTCTCCCGGTCTTTGCACACGCTGATGGAAACATGCACGTTCGTGTATTACAGTCCTTCTCAGCACTGAACTTTCCAAGCACCCTATCAAAGTAATTTCTGTCCCTCATCGGTAAATGCAAACGATCGGTGGATGTTCTCCAACTCACTTCCCATAGCGTACATCAGGCTGCTCACCTGCACGGTGCCATCTTCTTTGTCTAGCTTAGTGGCGGTTCGGAATCTCACAAAACGCTGCTTCCAATCCAGCCACTCGCCTGGTTTATCGAAGGAAAAGTTCGTCGGGGATTGAATTTAGCCATGACTCCTCTCGTTGTTTACTTCTGAAGCCATGTAAATAATTGCGATGGGGGCTTTGATTAGCTTTTGTCGGATTTAATGAACCACCGTCAGACAACACACCAACACTCATGTACACTCTTCCGGAACTTCCCCGAGGTCACATAGCCCTTACGTTTTCCTGTATAACGTATATCACACAGTGTATGCGCCAGAGCATTTGACTACCGTATATGACAGTAGTAACAAACTAACAAAGGAGTTACATTGTGTCTTAGTAGATTTAGAGAAAGCATATGACAGGGTGCCGAGAGAGGAGGTGTGGTATTGTATGAGGAAGTCGGGAGTTGCAGAGAAGTATGTAGGAGTGGTGCAGGATATGTATGAGGGAAGTGTGACAATGGTGAGGTGTGCAGTTGGAATGACAGATGGGTTCGAGGTGGAGGTGGGATTACATCAAGGATTGGCTCTGAGCCCCTTCTTGTTTGCAATGGTGATGGACAGGTTGACGGGCGAGATCAGGCAGGAGTCTCCGTGGACGATGATGTTTGCAGATGACATTGTGATCTGTGGCGAGAGTAGGTTGCAGGTTGAGGAGAGCCTGGAGAGGTGGAGGTATGCACTGGAGAGAAGAGGAATGAAAGTCAGTAGCAGCAAGACGGAATACCTATGCATGAATGAGAGGGAAGACAGCGGAATGGTGAGGATGCAAGGAGTAGAAGTGACGAAGGCATATGAGTTTAAATACACTGCTCAAAAAAATAAAGGGAACACCTAAAAACACAATATAGACCTCGATGAATGAAATATTTCAGCTGAAAATCTTTATTTATTAGACAGAGGAACGTGTTTAGAGCAAAATAACCTAAGAATGATCAATGGAAATCAAAATCATTAGCCCATTAAGGTCTGGATTCAGAATCATACTCAAAATCAAAGTGGAAAATGAGAACATAGGCTGATCCAACTTCTGTGGAAATTCTTCAAGACGATTCAAAATGAGGCTCAGTAGTGTGTGTGGCCTCCACGTGCCTGTATGCACTCCCTACAATATCTGGGCATGCTCCTGATGAGACGACGGATGGTCTCCTGAGAGATCTCCTCCCAGACCTGGATCAGGGCATCGGTCAACTCCTGGACAGTCTGTGGTGCGACATCGCGTTGGCGGATGGTACGAGACATGATGTCCCAGAGGTGCTCGATTGGATTCAGGTCTGGGGAACATGCAGGCCAGTCCATAGCATCAATGCCCTCGACATACAGGAACTGCTGACACACTCTGGCCACATGAGGATGAGCATTGTCATGCATGAGCAGGAACCCAGGGCCCACTGTACCAGCATATGGTCTGACAATGGGTCTGAGGATCTCATCCCGGTACCTAATGGCAGTCATGGTACCTCTGGCTAGCACGTAGAGGTCTGTGCGGCCCTCCAAGGATATGCCTCCCCAGACCATCACTGACCCACCGCCAAACCAGTCATGCTGGAGGATGTTGCAGGCAGCAGAACGTTCTCCACAGCGTCTCCAGACTCTCTCACGTCTGTCACATGTGTTCAGTGTGAACCTGCTCTCATCTGTGAAGAGCACAGGGTGCCAATGGCGAATCTGCCAACCAAGATGTTCTCTGGCAAAGGTCAATCGGGCTGCACGGTGTTGGGCTGTGAGCACAGGCCCCAATTGTGGACGTCGGGCCCTCATACCATCCTCATGCATTCTGTTTCTCACTGTTTGAGCAGAAACCTGCACATTAGTGGCCTGTTGAAGGTCGTTTTTTAGGGCTCCAGCAGTGCTCCTCCTGTTCCTCCTTGCACAAAGGACCAGATAGCGGTCCTGCTGCGGGGTTGTTGTCCTCCTGCGGCCCCCTCCACGTCTCCTGGTGTACTGGCCTGTCTCCTGGTACCTCCTCCATGCTCTGGACACTGTGCTGGGAGACACATCAAATCTTCTTGCCACAGCACGCATTGATGTGCCATCCTGGATGAGCTGCACTACCTGAGCAACTTCTGTAGGTTGCAGATACCGCTTCATGCCACCTCTAGTGGTGAGGGCACTAGCAAAATGAAAAACTAACCAAAGATCGGCCAGAAAAGATGAGGACAGGCAAATGGTCTGTGGCCACCACCTGCAAATCCATTCCTTTTATAGGGGTTGTCTTACCAACAGGTGAAATTGATTCACAAATCAGTGTTGCTTCCTAACTGGACAGGTTGATATCTCAAAAGTGTGATTGACTTGGAGCTACATTGCATTGCTTATGTGTTCCCTTTATTTTTTTGAGCAGTATACTTGGGGTCAACTGTCCTAAGTAACAGGGAGTGCAGAAGAGAGGTGAAGAAGAGAGTGCCGGCAGGGTGGAGTGGGTGGAGAAGAGTGTCAGGAGTGATTTACGACAGAAGGGTACCAGCAAGAGTTAAAGGGAAGGTTTACAAGATGGTTGTGAGATCAGCTATGTTATATGGTTTGGAGACAGCGGCACTGATGAAAAGACAGGAGGCAGAGCTGGAGGTGGCAGAGTTGAAGATGCTAAGACTTTCATTGGGAGTGACGAAGAAGGACAGGATTAGGAATGATTATATTAGAGGGACAGCTCAAGTTAGACGGTTTGGACACAAAGCAAGAGAGGCAAGATTGAGATGGTTTGGACATGGGTGGAGGAGAGATGCTGGATATATTACTGGTATCTGAAATTCAGAATTGACCAGATATGTAAAGCGCTTTGAGTGGCTGTTGCAGCTAGAAAAGCGCTGTATAAAACGCAACTTGATTGATTGATTGATATTGGGAGAGGGATGCTGAATATGGAGCTGCCAGGGAAGAGGAAAAGAAGAAGGCCAAAGAGGAGGTTTATGGATGGGGTGAGGGAAGACATGCAGGTGGCTGGTGTGACAGAGGAAGATGCAGAAGACAGGAAGAAATGGAAACTGATGATCCGCTGTGGCGACCACTAATGGGAGCAGCCGAAAGTAGTAGTAGTAGTAGTAGTTGATATGACAGTAGTAACAACTATGTATTACCAAGAAACATCAGCTGGCCCGACAAGTAATCAAAACTCAGAGGCATCTTGGTAGCATAGCGGTCTATTCTGTTTCCTATCAACACGAGGATCGCCGGTTCGAATCGGCGTGTATCGGCTTGATCAGGCGTCCCTACGGACACAATTGGCCGTGTCTGCGGGTGAAAAGCTGGATGTGGGTATGTGTCCTGGCCGTTGCACCAGCGCCTTCTCTGGTCGGTCAGGCGCCTGTTCAGGGGGGAGGGGGAAGTGGGGGGAATAGCGTGATCCTCCCACAACCTACGTCCCCCTGGCGAAACTCCTCACTGTCAGGTGAAAAGAAGCGGCTATTGACTCCACATGTATTGGGAGGAGGCATGTGGTAGTCTGCAGCCCTCCCCTGATCAGCAGAGGGGGTGAAGCAGCGACCGGGACGGCTTGTAAGAGTGGGTTAATTGGCCAAATTCAATTGAGGAGAAAAAGGGGGAAAAATCAAAAATCGTACACATAGGAATAGGACAAAATTCAAATCTTGAGTCATATTTTTCTTCTTACGATAGAACTCCAAGAGAAGGATGCAAGGATTGTAAAAAACGTAAAATTTGAAAAGATGTTAAAAGGCCCCCCTTTATAATTTAGAGTGTAATTATGATGCCAGGATGATGTCGGGCACTATTATTCATGGCAGATAAGTCGTTAGTTTAACTTAGCTGTAAATTGGCATGATGCACACGACAGTTCCTCGAAATGCTGACCAAAATAACGACACCACTTGTAGCCACATCCTGGAGGTCAGCCCGAATTGCGTGGTCTGACACAGTGAATCTTTTCTGAGCTGATAAACGCTATCTCTTTGTGTAATGACAGGACCTCTTAGTCTCAGTGAATCAGACAGTTTCCTGAAAACTTTATTATTTATCTTTTTCCCCCCACCGCGTTCGCTGAAGAGAGTGAGCGAAAAGGGAAAGAAGGGAATTGGGGGCAAAATGCTGCAATAAAAGTGATGTATGACACGTCACCCAGTGATTGGTTCAATACATCACTATCAAAACACACATACGCATGCATACGCACATACACACATCATTCTAGGGACCTGCACACAAGAGTCCATCCCTCCCCCCCAGGCTAATATTTATAAGATAAAATAAGGACTGTGCAAATATGAGATGCAGCAATCCTTTACTGTGTTATATCACCATCACTAGAATATTACTCATCAGTGAACACACACACACACACACACACACACACACATACACATACACACACACATTCACAAACTACATAGATTTTGTCAAATAAAACGGTTTTGGGGCTGGAGGCGAGGGAGCATTAAGGTGGAAACTGACCAGATGCTAACTAAGTGCGATAACTGCACCATTTGCCTGCTCTGATTGATGTGTCTGTTGGTGATCATTGATGCTTGGTTCTTGCAACAAGACTTGGGAACCTCATAAAGTGTTAATGTTTCAAAATGAGCGTGGTCCGCGGTGGTGTATTGTCTCACCAACATGGAATGATAGATGAATTTAATGTTGTCCCTGTTATCCTTTCGGAGCGTAATCCTCTTTACAAATGAAGTGTCTCCGTTGTGTGAAGAAGCACAGTTGTGTCCACTGAGGGGGGCTTGCTCTCCCGCTCAGGATGTCTCTTAGAGAAGGCACTTTCAAGTTGCCCATTTTTATCGCCTTTGCCCTTGAATTTGACAGGGTTTTTACCCCTGCAGTGGAAGTTGTCAATACTTTTGTTTGTTTGTTTGTTTTGAGAGAATGGGGGAGTGTGTGTGTGTGTGTGTGTGTGTGTGTGTGTGTGTGTGTGTGTGTGTGTGTGTGTGTGCGCGCGCACGCGTCGAGCATGGGAGTTGGATCCCATCACTGGGATGGCTCCATGAGACAGTCTTTTGTGACTCAGTCCAGACACTTGGATGGTATTCACCATGACAGGGTCAACAGGGAGGGAGAACACTGACACTGACATCACTCGACCCCAAATGACCACTTCACACACTCATATGCACGTACACACACACATGCAAAATCACTCTCTCACACACACACACACACACACACAAAACATTATTCACATGTCCACACACATACAAATATACACAAGGATATAAATACATGTGCAAACACACACACACACACACACACACACACACACACACACACACACACACACACACACACACACACACACACACACACACACACACACACACACACACACACACACACACACACACAAAAGGTGGCAAAATATCCCTACAGTATAAGAGAAGAATTTACCTGGAAGAGAGAAAGAGGTGTCTGAGAGTTTGAATCCTCAATTGTTTATGTTTTAAATGGCTCTGTCAGTTCTTTTTTTGCATTACACAGTATCCTGGATTTGCAGCAGACTAGCAGGGAGAGAGAGAGAGAGAGCGAGAGCGAGAGCGAGAGAGAGAGAGAGAGAGTGGACGCATGAGGTGAAATAGACCAAAGCAAGTGAGACAATGGAGACAGATTGAGAGGCAAAAGGAGGTCTTCATCTGACCTTCTTCACCTTGACCTACCTATCCTGCACTTTAGGATACCACTGTTACTGTGATGCTTGTTTAATCACACTCACATACTCATACTCACATAGATAGATAGATAGCTAGATAGATAGACAGATAAATAGATAGATAGATAGATAGATAGATAGATAGATAGATAGATAGATAGATAGATAGATAGATAGATAGATAGATAGATAGATAGATAGATAGATAGATAGATAGATAGATAGATAGATAGAGAGAGAGAGAGAGAGAGAGAGAGAGAGTTAGAGAGTAAGAGATAGAAGGAGACATGATGAATTCGGTGAAGGAAGTCATTTATAATTACTAACACAGCATGACAGTAGCCCTGGTCCGCCACACACAATCAAAGACAAAGCACGGCTCACGCTGCATGCAGAACAGCAATTGCCTTACAAGGCAATCAAGTTATCACACTTTTAATAATGAATTTCACACGGGGGGGGGGGCAATTGACAACAGAATTGGGTAGATAATAGGTGAAAGCGAATAAATTCTAACTCGTTGCATTAACGATTTTCCCATTGCATTGCACTTTTCACCCCATTTTTAAAAGAAAAACATTTTTTTTGCCTTCTTTTTCTCAGAGACAGCACTATATATGTGCTTTAGGCCATGCCTGTCAGGGAACGCTGTATGCGACGGCTCTATACATCGACACTAACAATGAGGTGGGTTTCCACTGAGCCTGGAGAGCTAAAGGCTCAATAGCATGCCACAGCCAACACTGGAACTATGGACTCCTTTGTTCCTCCACAGAGAAGTCTGGAAACTTCTATTTCACCCTCTATGCTTAGGTTTGTGCTCAGTGTAGAGAAACAGAAAAGCAGAAATAAAAAAGGTGGGTTAACTATGACTTCTTGTCAGTGACCGTCATTAGGCAGCCAACTACCAATATGGGCAATATTTTCAGCGAAGCATTGATTTATGTATTTTCCCACTGACATACACTGCTCTCTATAAGTTACAGTTGTATATGATTAAATTAACCATTTACAACAAATTTACCCAATGGATGCCTATGGCAGCTCTAAAAAAAGGTGGGTAAACTATATTGTGCATGTAAATAGCTGGGTAAATTGTACTTAGTGCACGTACCCTCCATTACACCATTGGTCTGACACCTGCAGCCTTGTCTCTATAGTTTACCAGATATTTTTATACAGTCTCATTAAAAATTACAAAATGACTCAAGATAATCAATTTATCTATTTTCCTTGTTATATAAAATTGAAAAATAATCAAAATATGGGCAGGATTTTTATTTATTTATATATTTTCTTCGGCTCCTTGGTCATTCAGTACAGGCAATGGCACATAGACAATACTAGATTATGTCACATTATTCACACGACTACAGAACACTAATGAACTGTCTTGTATAGTAATATACTGGCAGACCATTAACTGGTTTTGTTCAATGAACACATCACTGAATTAATGTTAAGCGCTTCGGGTGTCTAGAAAAGCGCTATATAAATATTATTATTATTATTATATTTTAGCTTTAGAAAAAAAACAGTACATGTTAAATAGTACCACTGTCTCATACAGTGTGCACTCTGGTAACCCCCCCCCCCCCCCACTGGTATTATTCTAATGTAAGGTTGCGCCTTTTATATTGGGTTTAAACACTCAATGTGACTCTCAGGGTCAGATTTGTAGGATGCTGTAATCTCACCCTATGTGGTCAGCTCATCCAAGGCTGTCACCATGTGGCAGAAATAACAAACTACACTAAAGACATTTCGTCTTTTGTATCACGTACCTTTATTGATTCTGAAAATGATACATCACTTTTCCAACATGGGCTGGTTACATCATTCAAGTCTCCCGGGAAACATCTCCCCCCCTTCACCCACCCATGAACTCCGAGCCTTTGGCACAGATAGAAACAATAATGATACTTTATAAAATGATAATAATACTAATGAAAACAAATTACTTATATTCATAAACATGTGTACCCACATGCATTTCAACTGATGAGAAAAAAAATTAACCCAAACATCAAATAATTTAAGAAGTTAGGATATCAGATCTTGATTAAAAAAAATACAAGAAATGAATACCCTCTCTGGCTAAAGAAATGGCAAAGCAAGGATAAGCGATAACCACGTGCGATAACCTTCCTCGCAGGATCAGACCTGGTGACCGTGCTGAGCCTGTAAGTCAGCACAGCTAGGGAGTGCTGTGTAAGCAGGTTGTGTGATGATGACTCAGATTACACATGGCCCTTCCCTGCTATATCATCGTCGATATGTGTCGGTGATGGCTGATGCTAGCCATCATCAGGAATAAAATCAGCTTGACCGGAGTTGAAAACACAAGCGCTCCTCGTTTCTGGGGTTTGTATGTGTGTCATAGAGCCAACCTGTCCTCTCTTTCACCCCCCCCCCCCAACCGAAAAAAAAACAGAAATTCTCTCTTCATCTTCCTCCTCCTCCCTTCCCTCTCCCCCCCATCCCCATCTCCCTCCGCCTCCACCCTGCTTTGATCCACCCCTGCAGCCACGCTGGAAAGATGACAGAGGGAGAAAGGGATGGCGGTGATGGTGGGTGGGAGGATGACAGCTCCTCAACAAGTGTGGAGCACTAGGTAAGAGAGACAAACAGATATAAGAGGGAGAGAGAGAGGGAGGAACAAGGGAGAGGTAAAAGAGGAGAGTGTTTTTCTGATGAGCTTTTCTCCACGGGAGGAGACATACATTATCAACAAGCACAAGACCTATGTAGGTTAAATACTGCGCACTTACTCTCTTTCTTACAAACACACACACACACACACACACACACACACACACACACAAGACTACATGCCTGTGTTTACCCTCAGTCTGGCTCACTGACAGTCTCCATTGATGTGGCTTGTAACAAACACCATAATAATCGCATCAGAGTTGTGCATATGGGATATGCGCTAGGCCGTTTTAGTTGACGGTTAGCGCCTTGACACAGACAGAGAGAGACGGCAGAAGTGTGAGAGCGATACTTCACCCACTCCTCTCGTTCACACCCTGGGCGGGTGTGCACCATGTGAACATGCTGCGCTGTGGCAAAGAGAAACCTGCTGAGTACAGCGCCTTCGGCACCCGGAAGAGAACATTTTCAGATATGTACATTTTCAGCGAGGTCAAATCCGGGTTACACTAAAAGCACTGAAATGTGTAAAAAAGCAGAATAGAGCAATATAGACATAATCTATACATTTTTTAAAATAAACTTTAATTTCCTCGTGAAATATGTACCTTGGTGATGAATAATCAGAACATTTGATGCTGGAAGACAATTTTCCATAGAAATAGGTGTTTATATTTAGTTTTTTTGATCTATGATGATCTATAATCTATCTATGATGATCTATAATTTCAAAATCAATAACGAATGATGAAACTCTGGCAGCATTTTTTTTCTTCAAAGAAACAAATGAGCAGCCATTTAGAAGAAAACAGGTGTACACTTTGTACAAGTATGAATGAAAAAGTAAGCCAACATACAGAAACTGAGAAGTTCTATACCGGCCTGAGAAGCTCGAGATCAGTAGATTTGATCAATTTTTAATGCTGGTGCAATATGAATCACTGAGAAACGTAAATATTCTGTGAGGTCATCCTTTTGGGGTTTAAAGAGCACTATGATTGATCTGAGTGCCAGTGCAAACACCCTATCAGAAATAGCTTTTCCATCATACCGTTATCCAGCTGAACGCTCGTAACAGATTGCTCAAAATAATAATGGTAAAAAGTGATTAGTGGCGACCCTAGACCTCTAGGAGAGAGAACCCGGGTTTAAGCCACTGCAGATTGTTATTCTGCTGCAGAGGGAAGCACGTAATGCTGATGTTTCTTACCTTCCTGCACTTTGTGCCCTCTCTTTTATTTCTCAGCCATGAGCCGTCATCAATACATTTATGCCACCATATTTTGGGTTGTCAATATTTCCAGGTCTGTCAGGTTATTTTCACCAGTGATACTTGCTAACACACACACACACACACACACACACACACACACACACACACACACACACACACACACACACACACTATCCATCCATCCATTATCCAAGCCACTTATCCGAATTTGGGTCACAGGATACTGGAGCCTATCCCAGCAGTCATTGCGCGGC
Organism: Lampris incognitus; assembly: GCF_029633865.1. Lineage (NCBI taxonomy): Eukaryota > Metazoa > Chordata > Actinopteri > Lampriformes > Lampridae > Lampris > Lampris incognitus. The sequence continues at coordinate 122,651,944 of NC_079212.1, forward strand.
AGGTGGGGAGTCACCCTGGACAGGCTGCCAGGCCATCACAGGGCTGACACACACACACACACACACACACACACACACACACACACACACACACACACACACACACACACACACACACACCTAGGGACAAATTAGTACGGCCGATTCACCTGATCTACCTGTCTTTAGACTGTGGGAGGAAACCGAAGCACCCGGAGGAAACCCATGCCGACACAGGGAGAACATGCAAACTCCACAAAGAGGACGACCTGGGATGACCCCAAAGGTTGGACAACCCTGGGGTGCGAACCCAGGACGTTCTTGCTGTGAGGCGACCGTGCTAACCACTGCACCACCCTACCGCCACACATATATTATATGTTACATCCTTGCTTTGATATATATTTGCACTGTAAACCTCCACACACAGCAATCTACCAACCAGCTCCAAACCAGCCCTTCTCAGTCTCTGCTGAGACGGATAAATTGAGCTCTAACGGATGTCTGAGAAAAGGTGGTGTGTATGTGTGTGTGTGTGTGTGTGTTTAACCACCATACCTGGTCATTTTTGAGGGGCTCATCTCATAGTAAAGCGTCTTGGCAACACAAAAAATAAAAGTAGCTGAACGTTTCAACATCACTGCATCGGTTCCTGCGATAAGAATTTGATCCGTGATTTGGCTCAAGTAGAACTCTGATATCTGCGTGGTTAAATTCATTTGAGGGGTTTTAGAAGGATATACCATGCCTCTATAGATTATTTCTGGAGTTGAGCTTTAAACAGAATCCTCATCCTCCCTTTTCTCTTTCCCACCTCTTGCCAGCTGGCACAGAAGGTGCCAGAATAACACACTGGCAAACAAACATGGAAAAGTTTTTTTGTGCACTACACGAGTGTGTGTGTGTGTGTGTGTGTGTGTGTGTGTGTGTGTGTGTGTGTGTGTGTTTGGCAAGATAATTGCCCGGATTTATGGGTGACAGGAACGGTTTACTGTGTCAGTGGGATTATCGGAGACAAGGGTTCACATACGGGTGAATGTGACTGACGGAAAAAAAAAATTGGGTATCACACACACACACACACACACACCTGCAAGCACACACACAATATCTGACTTGTACACGATGTCGTCGTGCTGCTCAGTGTTTGTACGTCTAAACGATACCTTGTACATATACGGGAGATCACTGCCACATACACAGATCCTAAAACCCACAGTGAATCAAGACAGGCCTGGGCACACATGCGCACACCAAATCTGATGAAAGCAAGATAAACATGAATTGAAACAAGGGCAGCATACTCAGCGGTACCGGCTGTCCCGCAAATGAACTCCTAGCACTGAGATTCACACTAAACCAAGGGGAGTCTGATCAAATACTAAAATTCCCTACTGCTCCTCCCGCCCCAAATACACACGCACACACACACACACACACAAATACTCAGATGTGCATAGCATACGAGATGACAGTTGAATACTAATGGTGGACCCATTTACATTTCAAGCCGAAAGACTGTCAGCACATCTCTGTTCAGCGAGAGGACGGGGAATTGTCGAGAACACGCAGCTCTTGCATCTTTCTTAGCTCCACGCCAACCTTTAAACCCACAACATGGTGTTAGGATACTCTTGTATCAAGGGTGATAATGACACCTAAATTGGAGGGTAAATATCGCATTTTACTTTAATTTTGTTTACAAATCCCATGTTTACGTGAGCCCACAGAAGCTTGAAAAGCATTTGTCTCTAGACGTCTTTTTGCTTTCAGTTTTGTTCCACATTGCGGGCTGACCCACTAAAGGCATTCACAAGCTGTTTTCATGAATGGAGGACCCTCTTGATGTCTGAACCTTTACACTGATCTTTTCATGAAATGTCCTTCACTGTTAGAATAAAGCTCTGCTTAGGATTTATTGACAGGGTACAAATAAAGTCAAATCATCAACTGGTCACCAGTGAATGAACACTTGACAGGCATCGATCCAAGTGCCTTCGTGATAGAAATGGTTACGATCCCTCAGCTGATAACACAGAGCTGATTTGCCATGTTTCACTTGTCAAGTCACAGCGGTTGAGTGTGGCTCAGAAGGAGGTAGTGGTTGGTCACAAACACACTGCTAAGCAGTGATTTTATGTCTTTGTGCTTTTGTCTATTGTGTGTGTGTGTGTGTGTGCGTGTGTGTGTAGATGCATATGCAATTGTGGCTAAGCTGTTGCTAATGTGGTACAACATGCATGATTGTTACACCCAGCTAGACGACATCCTCTGTCTCCATCTCCCACATGCAATATTTCTCACTTATCCACTGATTGCATATGTAGCAGCGGTCAATCAAAGCTGACAACTCTCTTTAGAATTGCGTGCAACCCTGGATGCATAGATAGAGTAGAGGCCAACATAACACTGCCTGAGTAAAACGTTATGTTAAGCTACACAAAATCTTCATCTACCTCTTCCTCACACTCTCATCAACGTGGGTCCGCTCATCCAGGCAGTGGCCTGAAGCAACACATTTGAGAGCGGAGCAGAGAAAATGGGGGCATAAGCACCAACTTGGAAGAGCATGATATGTAAGAACAATCGCACCACCAGGAGGCACGATAAGCCTTTGAATAAGAAGTTCATTTATGGAAGTTCTTAACACTGCTTCTTTTTCTGCCGTTCTCGCACAGTGGATTGTTTGCACACTGTCAAGCGACGAGTTCACCGACTGAGGGTGTCACAGCCAGGTCAGGAGACATTTTAATCAGACGTTCACACACACAGAGACAGAGTTACTGAGTCAAGCATTTGGCCAGCAGGCATACATCACCAGATGATGACTTGAATTAGCAATGCACAGTGCGCTGGCAAGAGATAATCCAATTATACCATTGGCTGTTTGCTGTCTCACATTGCCCTCTATAGGTGAAATAACAAATTGAAGTGTGATATCTAAATTGAATATGAGAACATAAAGTATAGGAGTAGTCGTATTCGTAAATTGCTTCTTTTATATACAGACTGTGTCCTTAGGGGGAAAAAGCAGCCTATATCAAAAGGTGACCATGTGGATGTCTTCTGGATGTTAGGGTTCATTGACCCTCATGACCCTTTAACATTTGCGGTAGAATTTTAAATAGACAATGACGCAAGACTGCACTGAGAACGGGACGTACAGTGAGCACCATAATTCATTGGACAGTGATACATTTTTTTTTAACATTTTGGTTGTGTACTCTAGCACTTTGAGTTTGAAAGGATATGATAACAATGAGGTTGAAGTGCAGACTGCCAGCTTTAATTTGAGGATATTTTCATCCATATCGGATGAACCGTTTAGAAAGTATAGAACCTTCTGTACACAGCGCCCCCCCCCCTCATTTTTGGGCATCAAAAAATATTGGACAGATTAACATAATGTAAAATGAAGTGATCATTTTTAATATTTGGTTGCATATCCTTTGCATGCAATGACTACTTGAAGTGTGCAGTGCACCAGATGTTGGGTATCTTCCCTGGTGATGCTCTGCCAGGCCTGTACTGCAGCCATCTTCAGTTCCTGCTTGTTTCGGGGACTTTTTGCTTTTAGTCTCCTCTTCAGCATGTAAAATGCATGTTCAGTTGAATTCAGATTCGGTGATTGACTCGGCCAGTCAAGGATTTTCCACTTTTTGGCCGTCAAAAAACCCTTTGTTGCTCTAGCAGTATGTTGAAAGATAAAAGCCACTTTATTTGACATTGTATCCTTACAATGAATGTGTGCCCTGCATTTAACCCATCCTATTGTATAGGAGCAGTGGGCAGCTGCAGCGCTCGAGGACCAACTCCAGTTCTTCTTTCCATTGCCTTGGTCAGGGGTACAGACAGGAGTATTAACTAGGCTTGGGCATCATTTGGATTTTAACTATTCTGATTCCGATTCTGCTTTTCGTTCCGGTTCTTGACGATTCTCGATTCCGGTTCTTTGAGAGGCGGGGTCAAAACAGGTCACATGCTTATTTCCCAGAAGACAGATTTGTTTAAAATATATATATATATATATATATATATATATATATATATATATATATATATATATATATATATATATATACACACACACACAGGCCATTCTGTTTTAATAATGGATCATTCATGTGAATGTCTCATTCTTATATTTACAACAACTGTCTTCATACATCAAGATGAAGAAATAAAGACACAGTCACACCATGATTCGGACTACCAGGTATTAAACTTAAATTAGAAACAGTTCTTGTTTAGAAAAATGAGCATATCTGCCTTCTCAGGCTGTATAGGCGAGCGTTCAGTGTTGTGTCCTGTAATGTTTATCTTGTAAAGCCGCTAGAAGGCACTATCTAGTAACGCCGCTAGAAGGCACTGCTGGATAACGAGATGTGTGTTCTACATTAATTCAGTAAGAAGAGGAGAATATAATGGTAGCTACGCATGTAACGTTGAATGCTTAGCGATCTCAATAAACCTTTTAACATTACCTGCTGTCGTTATTGAAATCTACTACCGTACCACAAATTGGCGACGAGGATCCCCGGCGTTTTCTTGCAGACTGGCCAACAAAATAGCACATTTCAGTGTTTGCATACAGTTTATAGCAATTCGCGTTTGTATAAGTTACTTGCTGTCGCGGTTGCGGATAAGACAAACGTTATTAATTTTCACATACCCAAATTGCGACGAGGTGCTGCTTGCTGTTTTCTCAGGGTTGGCTGAAGAGGACGCCGAGGCAGGAGACGGAGACCGGCGCAACGTGTCAAACACGGTACACTGGTTAATTTGTACACCGTGCATGCGAAGGTGTTTGGCTGGCCATATTTGTTGAGCGTCCTCCCTTGCATGAAATAATGTTGCCACAGGCGTTGCACTGTTCCAAGCCTTCACCCTTCAGACCGCCGCTTGCTCTGGTCCGTGATGGCGCTCATTTAACTCGCGGAGGCGGAAACTACGGAAGCTGCATGCCGCTAGCGCGGAAACTGAAATTTAACTTTAGCGCGAGTGACATTTATTTAGGAACCGATAAGGCAGAATCGAAGTTTGATTTCTTAACGATTCCTTCGGAATCGGAATATTTGGAACCCTCGGTGCCCAATCCTGGTATTAACCCTAACAGCCATCCATCCATTATCTGAACCGCTTATCCTGCTCTCAAGGTCGCGGGGATGCTGGAGCCTATTTCAGCAGTTTCAGCAGGCGGGGGGACTCCCTGGACAGGCCGCCAGGCCATCACAGTGTAACCGGTTATTTTATTGCCTGGTGCGGGATTCGATACGGGTGTACTGCACCACAAGGCGACATCACTAACCGCTCGGCTAAAGGGTCAGACTCGTTAGCTAGGGACTAACGTGTCTTATTAGTAGTTTACAACAGGGCCGACACACACACACACACACACGCACACACGCACGCACGCACGCACACACGCACACACGCACACACGCACACACACACACACACACACACACACACACACACACACATTCATACCTAGGGACAATTTAGTACGGCCAATTCACCTGACTTAATATCTTTGGACTGTGGGGGGAAACCGGAGCACCCGGAGGAACCCCACGCAGATGTGCGGAGAACATGCAAATTCCACACAGAAAGGACCTGGGACGGCCTGGAGTTCGAACCCAGAATCTTCTTGCTGTGATGCACCAGTGCTAACCACTAGGCCACCGTGCTGTCGTTTCGGGTCGTTGTCTTGTTGCATGATGAAGTGTCTTGCTGTATGCTCAATAATCCAGGTAAGAAAACCAAAGAAGGTTGAATCAGTTCATCGAGATATGTTTATTGACAGACTGCAGGTATCCCCACCCTTAAACAATACAGTTGCATAACGACCGAAACCAGCGACCAGTTTCATATGGGCGTGACCATTAACTACAGTTTTAATGGCCATGTGTACTATGCACAGCAGATTTGGGAATGTTTGCAGTCACTTACAATGCTGTGATTGCCTGCAGTCACATCACTGATGAAGACAAGTGAGTACGTTCCACTGGCAGCCATACAGGCCCAAGCGATAACCCCCCCCCCCCCCCCACACTACGTTTCACGGATGAGGTGGCATATGCTTTGGATAATGGGCATTTCCTTTGTTTTCATCACACTTTCCTCTTTCCATCACCATGGTACATGCTCATCTTTGTCTCATCTGTCCACAAGACTTTGTTCCAGAAATCATGGGGCTCTTTTAGGTGCTTTTTAGCAAACTGTACTCTCACCTTTCTGTTCTACAGGCTTATCGGTGGTTTGCATCTTGTAATGTACCTCTGTAGTCTTGTACATATGTTAGACTTTGACACATATACACCTGCATCCAGGAGAGTGTTTGTGATCTGTTGGGTCGTTGTCAGAGGGGTTTTCTTCACCATGGAGAATATTGTTTGGTCATTCACTACAGTGATTTCACTCGATCTACTGGGTCTTTTGACATAATTGTGTTCACCAGTCGTTTTGTTTTTTTCTTTCTCGTTATTGATGAACCATGTTGACTTGGGCATGCTCGACTCTGCTGTCTTCCTCATGTTGTCACACCCCGGCAACAATCTCCAAAGGCAACTGCAAAGTCTAGGATGAAGACGAATCAACTGCTCTCTTCTGCATTCACTACAGACACAAATGAATTCACCTATCTAACGAAATACACCTGTGAAGCCGATTCAACAAATACTTCTAGTACCTTAAAATGGGGGGGGGGGTGGTACAAAAGGTGCTATCATTTCTAAAGGGTTCATCTGATATGGATGAAAATACACTCAAATTAAAGCTGACAGTCTGCACTTCAACCTCATTGTCACTGTATCTTTTCAAACTCAAAGTGCTAGAGTCCACAACCAAAATAACAAAAAACATGTCACTGTTCAGTGAATTATGGTGCTTACGGTACGTTTTTTTAGCCTTGTAAGGCCTGCAGATTACTGATTTCGCAAATAATATTTTTTTAACTTCATTATTGCCTTACTTTAATACTCTTATCATCTACTAATGCTTTCTTGCATACGTAGCTGACCCGACCCCTCGTCACAAGCAGTTCATTGGTCAGAATGACTGTTCTTTTTATATGTGACTGATAAAGACTTTGAACTTTGAACCCTGAACACCTTACCTGTCATAGCACCATCAAGGCAACGTCTTTTACATTTTTCACACTTGAGATGTGCCCTTTATTGCAGAAGAAAGCTAAACACAGCAACACTACCTTTTATATGTCTATGGTTTGTGAGGTAGTGAAAACGTGTGTTGTGACAAATTAGGGACACAGATGTGTAGAAACACATATGCTTATTAAAAATAGTTTAAAACCAGGATTGACTGGATTTAGAGTTCAGATGCCTCTTGGCCAAGGGCGTTGGAACCGGGGGGGGGGGCAGACGGGACAAGTCCCCCTCAATGTGGAGGGGAGGCGAAATAAACAAGAACATCCCCTACTAGATATATGCATATATATATATATATATATATATATATATATATATATATATATATATATATATATATATATAATATTGGACATATATTCCCTGTATGTGCCAGTATTCATGTCATTTCCATCCCACAATATGTAAAAGTATTAGTTATTAACAACAGCAACAACAAAAATGCCCCCCCCCCCCACTCCCGATGCCTTGGTACTGGCGGCGGCTCGCTGAGACGTGACTGCGGTGAAGTGACAGTGGCACTCACAACTTTTCAATGCAGCAATGATGAATCCTCCTCTATTCATCATCAATCACAGGTTTGTAAATTCCCTCCCAAACAAAGTGTACTTACCCATTTTTACAAGATAAACATGTCGTTATGATGGAACCTGAGGTTGAAACCTATGTATTTAATTAAGTAAATGTATTATAGCGAATTCGGGGGGCAGTCTGGGACACCGTCGCCATGGCCGGGACGCGAATCTGTGTCTCCCGCTCCGCAAGCGACAACGTTAACCAGTCGACTAAAGGGTCCGACTCGTTAGTCAAGGACCAACGTGTCTACTTATCCATGCACGTTACACTACCCCCCCTCCTTCGGGAAGCGCGTCCCCGCGCTTAAGCATATCAGCTCTTTCACGCCTCAGAGCGCCTACGCTTCCGATGGCCTTACGGTCGCTCCATCCCACTTCTGACACCAAGGTAGCGAATTCGGGGGGCAGTCTGGGACACCGTCGCCATGGCCGGGACGTGAATCTGTGTCTCCCGCTCCGCAAGCGACAACGTTAACCAGTCGACTAAAGGGTCCGACCCGTTAGTCAAGGACCAACGTGTCTACTTATCCATGCACGTTACACTACCCCCCTCCTTCGGGAAGCGCGTCCCCGCGCTTAAGCATATCAGCTCTTTCACGCCTCCGCTTCCGATGGCCTTACGGTCGCTCCATCCCACTTCTGACACCAATGTAGCGAATTCGGGGGGCAGTCTGGGACACCGTCGCCATGGCCGGGACGCGAATCTGTGTCTCCCGCTCCGCAAGCGACAACGTTAACCAGTCGACTAAAGGGTCCGACTCGTTAGTCAAGGACCAACGTGTCTACTTATCCATGCACGTTACACTACCCCCCCTCCTTCGGGAAGCGCGTCCCCGCGCTTAAGCATATCAGCTCTTTCACGCCTCAGAGCGCCTACGCTTCCGATGGCCTTACGGTCGCTCCATCCCACTTCTGACACCAATGTAGCGAATTCGGGGGGCAGTCTGGGACACCGTCGCCATGGCCGGGACGTGAATCTGTGTCTCCCGCTCCGCAAGCGACAACGTTAACCAGTCGACTAAAGGGTCCGACCCGTTAGTCAAGGACCAACGTGTCTACTTATCCATGCACGTTACACTACCCCCCCTCCTTCGGGAAGCGCGTCCCCGCGCTTAAGCATATCAGCTCTTTCACGCCTCAGAGCGCCTACGCTTCCGATGGCCTTACGGTCGCTCCATCCCACTTCTGACACCAATGTAGCGAATTCGGGGGGCAGTCTGGGACACCGTCGCCATGGCCGGGACGCGAACCTGTGTCTCCCGCTCCGCAAGCGACAACGTTAACCAGTCGACTAAAGGGTCAGACCCGTTAGCTAGGGACTAACGTGTCTTATTAGTAGTTTACAGTCGCCACCCTCCCCGGAAGCGCGCCCTCGCGCTTTGTCATTCCGCGCTCCGAAGAGACTTCTGAGGATCTGCACACTTCCGGATCCCACCGCTGCCACCAATGTAACCGGTTATTTTCTTGCCCGGTGCGGGATTCGATACGTGTTGTACTGCACCACAAGGCGATATCACTAACCGCTCGGCTAAAAGGTCAGACCCATTACCTAGGGACTAACGTGTCTTATTAGTAGTTTACACACACACACACACACACACACACACACACACACACACACACACACACACACACACACATATATATATATATATATATATATATATATATATATATATATATATATATATATATATATAAATAAGGAACGATTCCTTATTTATATATATATATATATAAATAAGGAACGATTCCTTATTTTAAGGAACGATTGGCAACCCTAGTTATAACGTTAATACGGAACCGGTCACATTAAACTTATTGTGAATTCAATGTTTTATATAGCATTTACATTCATTTCAGAGTACCGTGTTTTGGTAGTTTGGTAACTTCATAATGTGCAACTAAGCTAATTTGAGATATTTGGCTATGCAAATAAAATTGACCTCACTTGACTTGACTAAGCTGTTGGGTAACATTGCTAGCTAGTTAAGCTTAATATGAGAAATGAAAACGTTGCATCCAGTACAGCAACCTGACCTTACAAGGCTGTGAAGCATTTACAGTATGCATTACATACAGGTTAAATGCATGTTTTGTTGCACTTTGTTGCATATTGCTTTCTTGCACTGTTCTATACTCTTTATTATCAATACAGTCTTCCGGGGGAGGCCATGGCCATGAAACATGATTTTCTTTGCTGAAAACTGTTGTAAAATGGCAGTTTAAAACCATTTTTTAAAATTTTTTGCAGGGGAGCATGCCCCCCGGACCCCCCTACAGGGTTTTTCCCCCCCCTCACCATATAAAACTCTCTCCTACGCTATTGCTCTTGGCCTCAACCAATCGCAAACCACCAGTAAGACATTAACATACTCTATAGGCTGAAAGTAATTGATGCATTTGGTTAATGCTATTTTTGTATTAAACGCACTCACGTTTCATAATCAGACCAACAAATTCAAATCCACTCAAATCGACCCCATGGTCATTTTATATACTTTGTTTTTTGGCGTTCAAGCATAAAAGCTCAAATTCACTTCATCACAGTCGAGATTTTTTTTATGTTGGGTGTGACTGTCCAAACAGAGACTATGTCCATACAACCACAATTCAAACTTCCCATATTCACTCTCCCTTTTTGTACAAATCTCTTCTTGTCTCCTCTTGTGATCGTCCCAGTAAGCATTATTTTTTCTCTTATGCCACTCTCTGTCAGAGAAAGACAGCATTTCAAACCGACTTCCATGCCCTGGAGTCTGCTGTTAACAGAGTTGCAGTATTACTTATGAATCACAAGGTGTCAGTGCTACACTGAAGAAGGGGCAGACGCTATTAAGTAGAGTATTTAGCATTGGTGCATTGCCAGCAAATCCTTTACACCTGGCACCAACTCGCCATGTTTGACGCAACCTTGCTCAAAGCAATTTCAACAGTCGTTGAAAAAAAAAAGAGAAACAATGGTGTTTTAAGCCATGCACTGCACAATTATTTGCACATTATGCTAACAAATCTGAGCTTATATCTATGGTACTATACTGTCCCCCATCTAGTGGACAGTGACTGTGCATAAACTGCAGTATATAAGTCATCACATTGTTGGCTGGCTGGAACATGCTTGTGTGCTTCAAGGACTTTTCTATAGTTCCATGCTCAGCAACAGAGCTTGGATGGATCCAGAACCTCAGCCATGAGCAGAGGGAAGAGACTCACTTCTCTCGTTGCCATAGCAACATACCTGACCCTCACTCCAGCATCGTCCCTGAACACAGATACCGAAGTCTGTGTGATCTAGCAAAAGCAAGTGATAGACTGGCAGTGTGAGGAAGAAATACAAAAAGCGAGGGAGAAAGAGGGCATGAGTTTTTAAGTATTTTACCGCATAATGCAAAAACATTTAGCAAAAATTTAAGCAGTGGTTGGTTTCCTCATCAGGGTTGATCATGGATTCTGCAGTGCCCAATTTATGTGAATTTGAAACTGTTAATTTTTTTCCATTTACACTCATACATAAATCCAAATGCATACAAAATACATACATACATACATACATACATACATACATACATACATACATACATACATACATACATACATACATACATACATACATACATACATACATACATACATACATACATACATACATACATACATACAGCACAATGGGAATATCTCACATTCCAAACAAGCCCTTTGCACAACCTACAATTTGATAGATCCTACTCCAAATCACCACCCTTGTGGGTGGACTTAAAATTCACTGAATCTCTAAAACAAAGACTACCTCCACCCAGAGCTTCCAGAAATTACTTGGAATTCTCAACAGAGGGAATCACTGCAATTTCCTTGCACGTTTCTTGTGAAATCCATGTTGGTTCAGTTTATATCAGAAATGTTTTGAGGTTACCATCTTAGATGACTGTTTCCAGGACAACAGGTATCATTTCCAAGACAACATCTTCGTCATTTTTTTCCTCATTTGAATGCCTGAAAAAAAGGCCCTCGGTGAAGTTTAAATTTTTATCATGGCTTGAGAAAACCAACACAACTAAAACATTCTGACAATATGCTTGGAACCACATTCCCGATGCCTTTGTGCATGCTCTTTGATACATTCCTGATGACTGAAACTCAAATAATGATGTTAGACCTCATAGTGAGGGAATGGTGCACCATTGTATGAGTATGGTCATTGCTGTATATTAGTCATCATCCGAACAAAACTAAGACTAACCACATGAGACACTTGGGAAAAAAATCTCATTTCTTTTTCTTTGCATTTCCCAACAATGCTTTGCAAACCTATGTTGAACGGTCAACATCTCGACAGGAGGCTACATGTTCAGTGATTTTCAGACGTATTACACATGTATCTCCAGTGTTAAACACACATTTGTTATCCATGAACAAGCTATACAATGGAAATGTGATGTCCGTATGTGTCCCCTACGGCATGTGAATACAGACTTAAGCCAACTACCTGCATATTAAGCTGCTGCTCTTTCTTGCCAGGTAAGATAAGGAGGGCTGTTCTCACTGCTGTTGCAGACTTGGTATAATTCTACTAAACCCTATCCTAAATTATATTGCTTATACGTTTACAATGTGCTTATGTATGCATTTTAACACACATCACAATGCTATATCGGGGCGATCTAGGACCCAAATTGAATCTTTGCAATGAAAACTGAGGGCCTCTTTTTGTTTTCTTAGCACTGCAAACTCAACCAACCATGCTCGAGGGGGGAGGGTAAAAGGCTCAAACAAGGTCTGAAGAGCAGCTAAACGCCCCAAAAGAAACAGGAATCATCGTTCAAATCGACCAATTACAACGTCGGACTGACTCGTTGCTCCTCTCAGGGCAGAGTATGGGCGGTCGCTCTGAGCAAGTACCCTCCCCAAGGCCGTGGGTTTGGTTGCACATGGGCTGCAGTTTCAGTTTGTTTTATTCACCATTTTGAGTAGGTGAAGGTAAAAATTTAACTAAAATCGCGTCTGGGAGACAAATCCCTCCCGTTATTTTAGTTTAACACACCAGCTCGGGCGTGGAGTTGTGCGCCTCTCCTCCCGCACCTCGGAGTTGTAGAGTGGGGATATTTTTTTGTTTTTTATTTCCCTGGGCTTCTTTTCCATTTCTTACATTCTCTACAGTATTCCTGCAAAATGTCAAGACCAGTGAGGTACGTTTGCCGAATATGTCCTCCGCCGTGCCTACACGCTGTACACGCACGCATCGCGGACTACCGCGCACGTATCTTACTATGTTGTGCTTATGACCACAGAATTGTTTATTTCATGAAAGATTTATGCAAATTTGCGTTTTCTCCCCATGCACGCTCATTCTAACATGGATCCCAGCAATGTGGAAGGTTCGCCATGTCTCGTAGATATATCTGCTGGTCGCGCTGTGGTGTCTTGTGTGCCATGATTAGGAAACCGAGCCGTGGTGCGGTGCGTTGTGTTGTGTTGGGTGCAATATAGGCCAGGCGTAATGATTTACGCGTGATTAGCTACCTTCACTGTATAGCACGATTTAGGGGCCCTTATATTCCGCCCCGATGCAAGTAGACTGGACTGGGAATAAGAATATGGCTACCCATTCATCCACTGGAGGCTCTGAAACGCTAATAAAAAACAGAACTGGAAGGTGGTCATCGGCCTCTGAATTTTGATCTTGTTACCGTGCCGTCTGGCGTGCGCGTTTGATCCCATTGTTATCGCGTTATTGGGTTTGTGGATGTGCTTTTTGTATTTTCCATTTTTTTTGCAATACGAGTGCGTTAAAGTGCCACTTTGCCTCTCAAAAATGCTGTAGTACATAAAGGGAGAGCGGGGCTACATTTTCACTGATGGCAGTAAATTAACGCTGTTGAAGTGATGTCAGAGGGAGGCGGAGTGCCCGAGAAAGTCCACCACACCCCCATGCTCGTTTCTCCGCGCATATAACGCAGAACAGACCCCCTGTTTTTTCTTCTTTTTTTTACCGCCCTTGTAAATCACGCTGAATTCAGCGATAATCCCAGTGAACATTGGCGGACGACCGCAGATGTCGTGATGTCGTAATCTGAAGATGTAAATTTGAAAGGTTTAGGTAACCCTGGCATGGCAACAACGTCTGGGGTTTTTTTTTCATTTTTTTATTTTTATTTTTTCGTGGCTGGATGCTTGCCCCTCCCCTCCGCCGCTCCAGGTATTGCGCGGGTCCCCTTCTCTTGGTATTCCGCTCAGCTCCGCAGCTCAATTTGAGCTTTTTGCTTTCAGCACATGAAGTCGTCGTTTTTGTAATTGCTGACGTGCTTTGAACGCCACAACATCGAGGTGTACGCGTTCACAAAAACAATGCACATAGTTGTGAGTTGGAATGTGTGAGATTTGGCCAAACTGTCTGTTGTAAGACACCCCCCCCCCAAAAAAAACGTGTCTCAGGGCCCTCTGTAGAGTGTCTGTTTCTGTCTGTCTGACTGCTCTTGGGGTTGAAAATGGTTTTATAGCCCCTTCCCCCACCACTGCCGGCTCATTTAACCTTGGGTGGGTGGGGGGGGATTGCTATTACAGACAATCCTTGTGGATGCTCTGGGGGGGGGGGTGATTGATGGTTCTTGAAGTAAGAGTTGGGGATGCAAGATTTTTTTTTGTTTGCTTTGTTTATTTATTTATTTTGTAGCTTGTGAACCCCATCCCAGGATTTCCTTGCTAAAACGTTGATCCTCGGTTCTTTGTCAGCATGCCATATACTTCAATGGTGAGCGCCTGGACTGTGATTAGGTGCTGTCACCTGAAGCCCCATTCATGCACTTTGCCAAATGAGCAAAGGAAACTGTAGAAGACAGACAAGTGTCCAGTTCAGTGTCCTTGTGGGAGGCAATTTTTCAACACGAAAGTACAGCCCCAGCTCATGTACCCTCACACACACACACACACACACACACACACACACACACACACACACACACTTAGTGTAGTGGATATCAAATTGCCGGTCATTATAGGTAAAATTAGTTGCTACCCCCTATTATGCGTATGATTGTGGAGATGTTTAATGTTTCCCTGTACGTTTCAGCAGAAACATTGTGCTACATAAATCTAATCTGCTTGTTTGATGTTTGTACTTCGCTTACAGGAACAGGAAAGTGGTGAATTACTCACAATTCAACGAGTCTGATGATGCAGGTAAGAGCTGACTGCAAAAATAAATAGCATACTAATTATACTATTCCTTTTACTGCATATAATCAACCAAATACTAGTTAAAAAACAGTTATTGTTGACATAGTTTTGCCATGCTGCTGTTACTCTTAACACCACAGACATGTAATGTGTTAATACATCAAAATATTTAAAAAAAGAAATACACTTTTCTTTGTGCTTTATGGCATACAGGGAAGCTGAATCATAGCCTACATTTTAAACATATTCTTTAGGAACAAATGTACATGGTGTGGGAGATTACAAGGTTTATTTCTTGAGTTTAATATAGAAAACAAGAAAGTCAGATTGTTGTGTTTGCCAAGTGTTCTTGTGTGGCAATGAAACGCTAAAGCTTTGTCCTTCCTGCTGTAGATGAGGAGTATGGAGGCGACAAGCCTAAGAAGGTGCGCGTGGCCCCTCGTGAGCCAAAGCACAAGCGCTCAAAGAATTCACAGGATGACAGGTGAGCTCTGCTTTATAGCTCAAGACAAATCTTCATGATTTCGCTGGATGCTGAAATTTGGCGTTCCCGAGGAACCAATCAAATCACAGCAGTGCAAAAGAGCACCAAAAATGTATGACATTTTGGGGTAACTTTCAATACTCTGTTGCTAGGGATCAAATAATGCTGGACTTGTCTGCCAGGCTAATTGTCTGCCAAGTGTTAACTTGTTTAGCATTTGTATTTAACATCTTTAAGATATCAGCAGTTAAGGTAGCAATTTTAAGCCTTGATTTTTGTCTTTCACTTTTCCATACATCAAGTGGATACATCTTGTTGGTGTAACAGCTTGGTGCAGTATAGCACCTAAAACACTTCTTCACTGCACATTTTGGCTTTAAAGCATTTTTTTCCACAGAGCCAAAAAGGAGCAACTTAGGATGATATTATATGGTACAACAACCAATTGTAGCAAATCTAAATGCCACTTGTCACTAGGGGTGGGTACCGAGACCCGGTATTAAATAGGAACCGGTGCTAAAGACCATTGTATTGCTAAGCTGTGATGTTAACGGTTCTGCTGTCGGTATTAGAGAAATTAAGAAAATAAATTTCTTATTTATTTAAGAATTAAAAAAAATAAGTAGGAAATATTTCCTATAAAATAAATAGGAAATATTTCCTAGTTCTATATAGATACAGGAAAAATATATGTATATATTTTTTTGTTTTCCTGTATCTGTATTGATATTTCCGCTTCTCGTTAGTTGAGCACTCAAAACACCATTGACGGTTTCGGGAAAAAAACGGTGTGTGTGTATATATATATATATATATATATACACACACACACACGTTATCGTGCCTCTTTTATCTCACCAAGTCAAGTCAATCTTTGTATAGCCCAATATCACAAATTTGCCTCAATGGGCTTACAGCAACACAACATCCTGTCCTTAGACCCTTGCATCGGATAAGGAACAACTCACTAAAAACAAACTCTATTTCTAATTTTCAATAAGATTAAGACATTTGTGTATGATGCATTTTCACTATTCCCAATCCAGAAGAGAGATCTCTGTTGGAGCCTGTTGTATGTGCAAGCCAAGGGGCGGGGCCAGCGACCTTCCTCTCTTTCAGATGCACACACACACCCACAAAGCCTGCTCTTAAGGACAATGGCAGAGAGAACTAAATGGTCAAAAAGTCTGGTTATACTTCACTTCGAGTCAATGCTGACAATGCTCGTTGCCACAAGTGCAACAAGTATTTTGCACATAAGGGCAGAATCTTTTGAAACATCTACCTAATGTGCATCAAATACAGGTGGAGAAATGCACAGTTTGAGTGCCTAGCTCATAGTTCATCTCTTGTTGCCCCATCCACCTCAGGTATGTTATGTGTGCTAGCAGTTATACAAACATGTTTTAATGATTAAACGTAACACTGTCCAGATGTGAGAAAATAAAGCAATGTTAATTCTGTTCTTCATTTGATTTGTTTTTTTCTCTTAATGTAATAACAAAAAGAATGGATAAGAGTACCGTTAAAGCACCGGATTGATAAGCTGTATCGGTAAGGGTAGTAGTAGTATTGTGAAATATTAACAGTACCCATCCCTACTTGTTACTGAAAGAGTCCAGCTTTACCCCAGCCAGTTTTTTTTTGCTTCAGATATTATCCTGTTTTTTTTTTTATATATATATCACACACCCCATTATCATCTCCGCCAGGTGGTAGCACGGAGGGAATTATGTGTTTGGTCGTGTGTGTGTGTGTGTCTGCGGCTGATCTTGCAAATTACCGGATCTGAAAAAAATATGTGCACAGAATGCATGACGAAAAACCTCTTGTGGTTGCGGTGATATGAAACCTTAGAAAAGCATTTGTTCCCGCTATTGCCGCTGCCTCTCTTCATTCATCGTTGCTCTCCATTTCTGCCCAATCTAAGTCAACCAGCGCATGTGCGACTCACATCTACGCTGAGTCAGATCAGGCAGCGATATTGTCAAAACCAAAATATGTATTTGGGTAGAAGTCTTGAAAGTAAACAAGAAGTTGATCATATTTTGCAAGCCAACAAATCATTCACTGCTGATATCGGCACAGGAGAACTGGAAGAACACTAGATGAACCAAAAATAATTCTCCTTATTCACCTCGCTGCCACGCAGAAGTGCCATAGTCTCCAATGTTAAAACGTCACTATAAAATACAATTTCAGGGGCGTCCGGGTAGTGTAGCGGTCTATTCTGTTGCCTACCAACACGGGGCTCTCCGGTTCGAATCCCCGTGTTATCTCCGGCTTGGTCGGGTGTCCCTATAGACACAATTGGCCGTATCTCTGGGTGGGAAGCTGGATGTGGGTACGTGTCCTGGTTGCTGCACTAGCGCCTCCTCTTGGTGGCCTGTTCGGGGGGGGGGGATAGTGTGATTCTTCCATGCGCTACATCCCCCTGGCGAAACTCCTTTCTGTCAGGTGAAAAGAAGCGGCTGGCAACTCCACACGTATTGGAGGAGGCATGTGGTAGTTTGCAGCCCTCCCCGGATCAGCAAAGGGGGTGGAGCAGAGATCAGGACAGCTCGGAAGAGGGGGGTAATTGGCCAGGTACAGAGCCCTAGAAAGAGAGAGTTGCGTCAATGAGGGGTCAGAACGCAAGAGGGTCACGTGGTTCATGTAGCCACCGAATAGTTCCCAACAAAGCTTGGCGGGTCATTTAAATGAACTGCTTAGCCGTGATTTCTGGTAACTACTAACCTATATTTTCAGATTTTTACATTTATATATAGATATAGATATATTCCAACGTGACACATATTCTGTGCGCACTGTTTGGAACTATCCTGGGCTGCCATGATCCGCCATTGCTGTTAAATAATTGGCCCATTGACGTCTACGGAGTTGACGTAACTTTCTCTTTCTAGGGCCCTGGCCAGGTGCTTTTGGGGGGGAAAGCCACAAAAAAAATAAAAATAATTCAAGAGTAGGATTAGTTACAGTTAATCATCTCAGTAGCTACAATAAAACATTTCCCATGGCTGACCTATGTTTTCTTACCATTGTTTTATGAATGAAAGTCAAACAACAGTGCAGCCTTCATTCATCTTAAGTCATTAAAACTGTGACAGTTAAACGCATTTAAAGTCTTAATAAGGGCTTTGAAATTATGATAGCCTGAGCTGTCATTTCATGTCAGACTTGGTCACTTTTGTGCAAGGGTCTGCCAAGGAAACTGCACATCCACAGACTGACAGGAAAAAATATTAGAAGAAAAAGAAATTACAAACTTTAAGACATTTTTATTTTGTAGATTTTTTTAGTTTGAATGCTGCATATTGAAACAATTGTTTTGTTCTTTTTTCCATATTTCCAGTTCAGTCGACTCGGGCGATGTGCAAAAGTGTTGTAATGGTAAATGGATTGCATTTATATAGTGCTTTACTAGCTGCAACAACCACTCAAAGTGCTTGTAATTGGAAGGAAAAAGTTTTTTTCTGTCCATGTGTGCGTGTATTTCCTTTCTCCCGGTAGGTGAACAAAGGGTTATTCACCAAGTTCAAACACAGGAGAAGGGGAGATATGTTCACCTGGCGGAGATCTGCACTCTACTGAGTGCGCTCCTCTAGTTTGACATGTTTTTTGCTCGCTGTGGTAAGATGTTAGACTGCTTTGTGGTTTTATCCTTGCAGCCTTGAATACATCTCCAATTAGCAATGTCAAAGTATTTGCAAAGTATCGTCATTGGTAATGTAACCTGTATGCATAATTTGTGGGTGGGCTATTACTGAAGGAGCAGTTAAACTTTGAGTTGAACCTCTGAGTTTATTATTGGATACCTCACGTTACCCCAAGCGGCATTTTTTTTTTATGCGTAAGTCAGGCTAATGAATTAACTTGCCACTGCATTAAATTAATACATCACAATAGTCACATAATAAACACCGGTGTGGTTACATATTAAACATTTTCAAAGAAAATATATGATATGCAGTTATTTGCATTCCATGTTGGCTTTTGTAAAAGCTCAATGTGCTTCTGGATAAAATGTTATTTAGTATCAAGTTGAAAAGACGAATAATATGTCGGCATCAGTATTGAAAAGACAGGCTCAGTTTCTGAATCTATAACATGTTTCATGAGAGCACAAGGCTGATTTGCCAGGTCAGAATTCCACACATTTCTACTTATGTATCGGTTAACCAGTAATGGAAACTAAAATATAAACTGAATCTGTGATTTTAGATGTTTTTCCCTGGTTTATCCTTCCTTACCTTGATGTTAAGATGTTTTTGTTTGTTTTTTTCTTCCCCTTCCATGTCTTTTCAGTGAGGACTCTGATGACAAGCTCTCCAAATCCAAAAATGATTCAGCAGGTAGGCCGTTCTGTTGTCTAGTGACTTATGTAGGGATTGTGGAAGGGGGGAGGCACTGCTTGAGTTTACAATGTGATGTATGGAGCTGAATCCTGGAGTTTGAAAATGAGAAAACTGACTTAGAAAGTTGACTTAACGACTTAACTCTTAATCACTACAGATGACTTTGGCAGTGATGATGAAGACAATGACTTCGGAGAGGAGGAGGAAGAGGATGGGGGGAGTGATTATGATGCAAAAAGAGGGAAAAAGGGAAAGAAACCCAAGGTAGAGAAAGCGAGCAAGAAGACACCGAAGAGAAAACGGCCTGCAGGTATACAGACAAAATCGGGTTAAAGGCAGGGTTGTGTTCAGCAGTGGGTATAACCTATGACATATCTAAATATTTTAATGTAAGTTGTTATATATATCCAGTGAGTCAAGTAAATTATTTATGAGACAGTACAAGCCTGTTTCATGCCATAAGCAATCATCAGCTTTGTGGCATTATGGCATGAAACAGGCTTGTACTGTCCCATAGAGAATTTACTTGACTTTTGCTCCTTATTTGTTGAGCACTTTCCCTACCATTGAGTGTTTCTTTTAACAAAGTTTTATATTTGTGTGTGTGTGTGTGTGTGTGTGTATATATATATATATATATATATATATATATATATATATAGCACCCAAGAGCTCATTTTGAGGTCGTCCCTTGAATTTAGGTCGTCCCACACAAGCTTAAACTAAGCATGTTTTATTAAAAACAGTTAAGGATAATTTGGGTGAGAAGTTAAGCTAGTTATCTGCAAAGTTAATGGTTGTAATTACAGTATTGTAAGAGGGTGACAGGTGAACTGTTAGGCCATTTTACAATGCTGTGATTGCAACCATTCCCAAATCCTCTGTGAACAGTACACATTGCCATTGAAATTCTAGTTAATGGTCATGGCAATTTGCATATGAAACTGATTGTTGTTTTCAGTCGTTATGCCACTATATTGTTTATAAGGATAGGGATACCTGCAGTCAGTTTAGCCTGAAGAGGTCACTTAGATGAGTGATGAAATTTTTCTCTGAATAAACGTTATGTCCAGAAGAACTAATTTGACGTTTTGATTTTCTTACCTTTATGTATGCTCAATAATCCAGGTAACAGCCACTGTTTTTTAAGACTCGAAATGTTCTGTTTTACAAATGAATAGGTAATAAACAAATTTTTGAATAACTGGCAGACCTGATGCCGAATATAAGTTTGCCAATGCTACTACTGTGTCAACATTTTGTTTTCAGTAATCTAAAGGACACCTAAAGTGTTACATCTTAGTTGGCCCATGCAAATTCCAGTCATAGAGAAGACCGAACAGCCATAGAAGTCAAGCCCTGATATACACTTTTTCTAGATTATGCCTTAACAGAAAAGCTATTCCAAAAAGTTGAGCTGAAAGTGTGTTTGGAGGGGTGCTAGTATATTTTGCCAAATTCAAATCTGTCAGTATTTTTCTTGAACATGCCAACTTGATTAACCAGAAATTCCTATCTTGTGTGTTTGTGCACTGATGGTGCATAGATGACAGTGATGATGACAGGGAGGTGAGTCGCAAGGTCCGCACGGTTCGCCAGGCTGCATCCAAGGCTGTGTCAAAACAGAGGGAGATCCTTCTCGGGGATGGAGGCAGCGAGGATGAGGAGCATGAAGACCAGGAGGAGGCCTACATGGATCGTACGTCAGATCTCCCTTTATACAATAACAGTCACCCTGTTCATTACTGCTTTAAATCCACATCAGTATTAAATCCAAATTTCAATCTTGAACGCTGCTATTTTAAGGAGTAATTGCACTCTTAAATTATTTGAGAGAAAAACTGAAAATTAATTCCAAAGGAAGACTGGATTGTAATTCAAAGATGAAAACTCTTCTTGGCATTTCTATGCAAACGTGATCTGCCAACATTTCACCCTGGCTGGTATAACTCTTGCCATATGCGTGCAATCCTGAATGCTTTTGTGTCCCAAGTAGTTTTGGCCACAGACACCTATTGCCTGCAAAAAAACTATGAATCTGTTACTGCCCTCACTGATCAGAGATGGTCTGATCCCAACCAACACCATCACCAACCCCAAATACCCTATATCTCAGCATCTTTGAAAGCTAAGAAAGGAGTGAAGCACAGCTGCTACTGCAGGGGTGATGTTACTCTTCAAGTCAGCGTTTTTACGTAAAAACAATTCTAGCCCTTCACTGGCTACATGGACACTATCACCAGACACCACCAAACAGGCAATTAGTAGATTGCTTTGCCAGTGATATCCAACCATATGCTACCAAGAACCATGTGTATCCAGGCTCTTGCACCAACAAAAACACCACGTCAGTTGATTTCATGGATAAATGTAATAGAGTGCACCTAATTGATGATATCTTGCTGGTAAGAGTGTGACACTTTACACAGACAAACATATAGCATAGGTCTATTGTAATGCTGCAATGTGAAACCAAGCCAACACTGTGCACTTCCTGTACACATGGTGTCAAAGGCTAATGGATTTGTTGTGCCTACCTTGTGTGCAGCTGACGAATCTGGCAGTGACGAGGACTTTATGGTGGAAGACGATGATGACAGCGACTATGGTCGCTCCAAGAAGAGGAGCAAGAAAGTGATCAGACGGGGGCGGCAAGAGAAGAAGGAGAAGAAATCCCCCAAGCCTCGACTAAAGGCCACAGGTAAAGGACGTAGATCAACCACAGCTTTTGGCCTCAGCCTACAAGTGGGATTCAGACTCCTGCCATTTTAGCAGACGATATCAACGGTTAATATCAGTGAGAAGGACTAGGTTGTTATCCTCAAAAATTAAAGGATAGCTTGTCTCATTCTGTGTTTTGCGTATGAATTATGAAAATAGCAGCACTAAGGTGTCGGCACATTGCATTTCTTGTAAAGGTGGCAGAGTAACTTGGTGAAGCCAGTTGCCCACCATACTTTTATTTAATTTGTGTATCTGAGGTGGATGTCTGTAACAAACTCCCCTTCTGTCCTCCAAACACAAACTAGGCTAAAGCATTGGAGATATTAGCACGGCCAGTGTTGTCAAAATGAGAGGAGCTGTGTAGTCCTAACTCTTTGTTTACCTGCATCACTTCTCCCCAGTCACCCCCAGTCCAATGAAAGGCAAGGGGAAGGGACGCCCCAGCGCCAAGGCCCTGGAGAAGAGCTCACCCAAAGAGGAGGAGGAGGAAGAGCCTGAGAGTCCCCTAGAGGAGGAGGAAGAAGAGGAAGTGGAGAAGAAAAAGACCTCCCCCGCCCCCAAGAAAACAAAGGAGGCTGCAGGGGAGGAGGAAGAGGAGGAGGAGGATGAAGAAGAGGAGGATGGATCAGAAGAGGACGCACCCTCTGGAGATGACTAGAAGACGGAACCCATCGACGTTCTTCCTCCTTATCTTTCTCTCTTTCTCAAGTTTTTGTTTTATTTTTTGCTCTGCGTTAAGATTTTTTTTTTTTTCCTTTCCTGTTTTTGTGGCAGCCTGGCTCAATGGTTTGGACTTCATGCGCTCTTATTGTTTTGCTCCCCTCTCCTGCCCTTTACCTCGTCGACCATGATAACCCAAGAAGTTGTGCTCATGAAAACATACTGCGTATGTAAGGAGCTGTCTATCTCTTGCGTATTTCAGTCACCTCCGGCTACAAGACTCAGCTTTACCCATTCCCACTCTCTTATTAACGTCTTCAAATGTGATTTAGTAACCTTTTATCGTGCTATTGCAGCCATGTGTCCAGAATGGGGCGTTTTCAGATTTTGGTTAGTTTGCCTTTCTAAGAGCTCAGTGCTAGTGAGCATCCGTCCTGAGCCATTGCCTAAAGCGTGAACCAGTAGTTCACTCTCCACAGGCTTGCATGTTGATTTCCTTTTTGCTTTGTTTCTTCTTTCCCTGGGCTTATCTGTGATCTGACATGGGTGGGCAGAGGAAAGCGGGATGTGGCATCCTTGATATTTGCTCATCCATCTACCCAAATAAATCTATAACTGGGCGACTAGCTTGTTAAAAGGATTGCTAGACGAACCCACTTATTGTCATCAGCACTGCTGGCCACACATTAGGCCACGCAGGGACTCATAAGGGAGGACATTACATCCGTCTCTCTGCTCTAGATTCTTTGTACTTTTAATTGTTTGGAAAGAGTGTAACAAGACACTAGAGCTGTGGTTTTCAAACTGGTCCTTGAGGACATGCAGTACTGCTGGTTTCCTATTTTTACTCTGGCAAGTAGTTGCATTCATGTTGTTCCAGGTCTAAAACCCCCTGATAGCTGGAATATCGAACACAACAGGTAAATGTAATTACCTACTTGACAGAATAGAAAACCAGCAGTGCTGCGAGTCCTACAAGTCAGTGGTTTGAAGACCATTAACCTATATAGGAAGGTTGTTTTAAAAGTTTCTACTTTGTGCCCTGTAAGGCTGTGTAACATTTCCGTTGATGTGCTTGAGGAGATATAGCCTTTTTTTTTTTTCTTCTGGTAGTTTTTGATTTTGATTTTTTTTTTTTTTGATTTTTTTTTTTTCTATTTTATTCTGTGGTCAACTTGTGGCCGCTCTGTGCTGTTGCGTCTCAGTCAGCTATTGAAGATTTATAACGGTCAAAGGTGTGTCACATAGACTGGTCTCAGTCAGTCTGTAGAGATGCTGTGGGGGTCACCAATGGGTGTCTGTTATGTGCTAGACCTGTGCTACCACAGATAGCCAAGGCCTGCGCGTTTGTGTGTGGGAGTATGTGTGTTTGTGTAGTTGTGTATGTTTCTGTGGGTACTGAAGAGTATCTGGTATTTTTCTTGGCCTTGAAGGGCCCCCATCAGCTGCTTAAGTGACTTGGGCCCAATCCCAATTCCCCCACCCCCACCCACCCTCTGGCCCTACCCTAGTTTTGGAGTGCCCTCTGCTGGGTAGTGGCCCTTCAGAACGGCGCTACAAGGGGTAGTAGGGTTTGAAATCTTAACCTAGGAAATGGGGCACCACTCGTTACATCATCACCATCGTCATGTCAGCTGCTCAGAATTTCATTAGTTGCCTGGTTTGCTCAGGAGTCTCTAGAATTTTACAAAATGGTTATAACATGGCAGCACAGTAACCCAGTGGTTAGCACTGTTGCCTCACAGCAAGTCAAGTCAAGTCTATTTTATTTGTACAGCCCAATATCACAAATTCCAAATTTGCTTCAAGGGGCTTTACAGCAACAAGAAGGTCCTGCGGTTCGCCCCAGGTCATCCCAGGTCCTTTTTGTGTGGAGTTTGCATGTTCTCATGTTGTCCCCTTGTCTGCGTGGGTTTCCTCCGGGTGCTCTGGTTTCCTCCCACCGTCAAAAGACATGTATGCTAAGGTTAAAACTCCTGTCTGTGCCCCTGATCAAGGCAATGGAAAGAAGAACTGGAGTTGGTCTCCCAGCGCTGCAGCTGCCCACTGCTCCTGTACAATAGGATGGGTTAAATGCAGAGAACACATTCATTGTAAGAATACAATGTCAAATAAAGTGGCTTTCATTCTTTCATTATAATACTACACATTTCATATTAAAGCCGGTTGCTTGCTATCATTATCAGCTATTATAGTGACAAATCTGACCAAAATTGCAGGAGTGAACAAGACAGATTAATCTATTGGCAATAGCTAGGAAGCATGTTTACACAAAGGCTATTTCAGTGTAGTCCTGCCCATAGAAATTTCTGCCCTGCAGTGGTATAAAATGAACAGGGAAGTGCAGAAAATTTGCTGCTGGATCATTTTTCAAGCTTCATACATGGGACAGCGAAATAACAGTACTCACAAATCGTCAT
Source organism: Lampris incognitus (assembly GCF_029633865.1). Taxonomy (NCBI): domain Eukaryota; kingdom Metazoa; phylum Chordata; class Actinopteri; order Lampriformes; family Lampridae; genus Lampris; species Lampris incognitus. Next base: position 122,677,480 of record NC_079212.1, read on the forward strand.
TTACGCAAAGTTCTGTTGACATTGTGAATAGTGATTTTTCTAAAATGCTGGTTATAATGATGCAATTACGTATTCCTTTGCATCTACATGAAACTAAGATATTCCAGTGGATTTTAAATTTTTTGCATGATTATTTGCAAAGATACACATTTATGGGCTTCTTTCCCAGCACCGGTGATCATGGGCCATGTTACACTGCATCAGTTCGCATAGCATTCTGGGAATTTTCTTTTACCACTCCATTTGAAGTCGGCATCTGAAAACGTTCCGTTTGGAAGGCTAGATGACCACTACTCGGTCCCCAAAAGAAACGGGACACCCTACCCTACATGACAGCGCGTAAAACTGAGGGCCAGGGCCAAGGGGGAGAATTGGGATTGGGCCATAGTTTATATTGTATGTTGGGCTTTCAAATAACATTCATGATGCTGTGTGAAGCAACCCTAAAAACATGTTTCCTGCATGGCCAAAGCATCTTCTCACGTTCAATCCTTTGTGCCAGGTCAATCCCCCTTAAATCTTTTTTTTTTAATATCAAGGTTTTTTTTTTCTTTTTAAAGTCCAAAAAAAAAAGAATGTTTTTTCTCCTGTTGGTTCATTGTTCTAATTCTCTATTCAGATTTTTTTTGTAATGTTTGTTTTTTAAGAAAAGAAATAAAATGTATCTTGATTTTAAAAGAGAAAGTTGATCTTATCTAATCTGTTCTGCTTGTGGCTGGCCTGAGAGGAAGACCAGACCTGCCATCCCTCAAATCTAAACTCTCCTTCATTCTCTTTTCTTACTTCACCATCGATACAAGAGTAAACACGACTATCACCCTCCCCACCTCTCATACACGGCCAGTCCAGTCTTTCTCCAGCCCAACTGGTTGGTTTCCATGTGTTAGGATTTTCTCTTGAGGTCTTCTTGCTCCAGCTTCCTAGACAGAGGCAGGCCATACAGAGAGGTGTTCATTTCACAAGTGTAACATGAAATTCAGAATTCTGTGGTATGAAGAGTCAGCAAAGATTTTGACAATATTGTTTCCAAGAAGGCAGCTCAGTAATACACTCCAGAGATTAACCCCAGGCATTCATCTGTCTATGTATCAATGCCTTAATCAATGAAGTTTGTCAATGAGTGATTTTAAAAAGGACAGGTAGTGGCTCTGATACTGGCGGAGGACACTTTGAAGCCTCCAGAATGTATTCTAGCCCTACTGATCTCTGCCACATGGGCTAAATTTGGCTTGTGTGACTTAAAAAGATGTGATTACCAGACCATCCAAAGCCATAAACGATCTCGATACTAGTGACTTGGAGATCAGGTGAAGCACTTGAGATTTTTTTCTTCGGTGATCTGTAGGGTTTGATTTTCAAAGCAAAAAACAAAACAAAAAAAAAAGCAAAAAACAAAACAACAAAAACAAAGCTGCCATTGGGATCTCGGGAGCATTTAATGAATTATTAGGTATTTTCCAGGAGTAAATCAGATAATACCCACTTTTCAATTCGTCCCAAGGCTCCCAAGTAGATTAGTGTCCTGGTTGTCTTCAGAACACACCTAGTCTTTGGTACTGAAGCACATTCATTTGATTTTAGCAAACTTATTACAGTGGATTAGTGTTTCTCTTTTGTTGCTGTTTTTTGTTGCTTTTTTTTGTTTTTTACATTGAACTCCCACATCAGCACCAGCTAGGTAATAACTAGATAAATTGTTGTAAGATGATTGAAGAGGAATCTGGAAAAATTAGTAAAGGAAATGAAAAAGATGTGTTGGCAAGTGTGCTGATCTAATGCTCCAAGACCCTTGTTTGTGGTTAGAGTAGGAACCAGTGTCAAATAGATTGGTGATCTGGAGGTATGTAGTGCTGCTGAGGGACTGTTTGAAAGAGAGTCTACTCTATTTGTGAGATCACAGCTTCAGAATCCATCAACCAAATGTGATGCATATGACATAAGGCCTTGATTTTTTTTTCTTCTCTCATCCATTGTACAATCTCTTCTGTTGATCTGATCTATATATTTTTTTTTTATGTACCTTGAATTGTACTTGCAATGTAAATGTAAGCAAACTTGTGACTCTTACAGGGGATGGACATGGACAAGATTTTGTCTTAAGTGTGAAAAGGGAACGCTGAACTTTTGAGATCTGTTGCATGTTCTGCAAAAAGTGAGAAGCGGTGATGATAACGATAATGGTGGCAAAATTGTGGTGGTAAGGAAAGTATTAACGACAATGATGTTGATAATGCTTTGATTTCCCAGCTTCTAATAAAGGCAACCTACTTTTTATACATTTATCTATTTGATTTCTGGTGTCGAGGTCTGTGTGCTTTTCCAAATATTATGAAGAAAACCGTGTAGAAGGCCTCTCCTGCCAAGAAAGAAATCAAGCGAATACAGGGCAATGTTCGCAGTCAACCACACGGTGGTGCTGTTTGTCAGTCGTGGGAAAAACGGCATACATTTGCATTAGACGGATTATAGAGACAAAGGGGTCCTAAGCACCCCCCCCCCCCCGCACAGGTACACGCAATTAAACCAAACAGCTCATTAACTAAATACACCTTTCTCAACCACAAATAGATCAGTTAAAGGTACGTTCAATATTAACAAATGCAAAGCCTATAAAAACGGTGACAGCAAGCTATCATTGACGTGAATGGCTGAGTGCTTCAACTTTGAGACAAATGAAAAATTAATAACAGCAGGGGCTCTGTCTTAGGGGCCCCATATGCCTGCACTGACTGGCTGTGCACTACACCTCTGACCTTGCTTCCTGGTTTAGTTTTCCTGGGGTGGCACGGTAGCCCAGTGGTTAACACTTGCCTCACAGCAAGAAAGTCATGGGTTTGAACCCCAGGCTGTCCCAGGTCCTTTCTGTTTGGAGTTTGCATGTTCTCCCCATGTCTGCCTGGGTTTCCTCCGGGTGCTCCGGTTTCCTCCCACCATCAAAAAGACATGCATGTTAGGGTTAATACGCCTGTCTGTGCCCCTGAGCAAGGCAATGGAAAGAAGAACTGGAGTTGGTCCCTGGGTGCTGCAACTACTCACTGCTCCTATACAATAGGATGTGTTAAATGCAGAGAACTAATTCAGTGTAACCTGTACAATGACAAAAATAAAAGTGTCTTTCTTCTTTATGTATAGTATCCCTGGCACCTGTTATCACTGCACTGCTAAACCCACAAACAACTTAAGTGATGTTTTAGGGCCAGCATGAAGTATCTTGAAAACTGTGGATCTGAAAAAAGAAAAATAGCCATAATGGTATGTACCAAAGAATAACTTTATTGTTCTCTGTCTCTACCTGATTGTTTTCTTTTACATTCTCAGACACTTGGTGCAACTGACAATGCCATGCCTGTGATGCTTTCTTGACTTTAAAATATGGTTCTCAGTCATATTTGAATACACTGGACGTGCTGACAAGTAGCAGCTTCAAATTCCCTAGTTTGACTGGTTACCACAGTTACCTCCTCCCTCTCTCTCTCTCTCTCCCTCTCTCTTTCTCTCTCTCTCTCTCTCTCTCTCTCTCTCTCTCTCTCTCTCTCTCTCTCTCTCTCTCTCTCTCTCTCTCTCTCTCTCTCTCTCTCTCTCTCTCTCTCTCTCTCTCTCTCTCTCTCTCTCTCACACACACACACACACACACAAGTGCAGGAGAAGGATCTAGTTCTGAGTTGTGATGGTCTCAGCAAACAGTGTAGTGCATGTTGGGTAGAATCATGACCTATTTATTCATTTGCCAGTTTGGCTTATCACTGACAGAAACTCTCCATACCATTCCACAAGGTGTGTCAAGCCAAGTGTTCATTTCTGTCCACAAACAATTTACATCAGGATTTGTGAGGGAGTGGGAAAATAAAGATGTTGTAGAAGTTGCCCTCAGAGCAAGCCCCTCCACCTGCTACAGGATGGCTGCTATGCTGTACTGGGTCAGCAAATCGACCCATAGCTTCCTTCCCCAGAGGGAGAGGTGGGAAAGAGGATCTCTCAGCTCCAAGCCTCCCGGGGTTGGGCTCTCCTCCCCCTCTTTGCAGGTGTGCCCCACCTGTTCTTCCACTATTTCCCTGACAAAGATGAGTGGCATGAACACACACACACACACACACACACACACACAAACACACACACACACACACACACACACACACACACACACACACACACACACACACACACACACACACACACACACACACACACACACACTGCTCGTAAAGCAGCTGTACATCTCTTCTGGTGTCCCTCAGGCTGAGTAGGAACTGGTGATTGGACTTGGTGAGCTGCTATTAGCTTTTCAAACCACTTTACTGCTAGTTTTTAAAGTGGGGATCAAAGGGTTTTGTTTTTGTTTTTTGTGGCACGTTAAACAACAGAGCTGTTTTCAAAGAAGGTTGAATCAGTTCATCTGCTTACATTTATTGACAGATATGTTTCATCTTGAAACGTATCTGTCAATAAACATTGTATCCATCCATCCATTATTCAAACCGCCAATCCTTCTCTCAGGGTCACGGGTATGCGGGAGACTATCCCAGCAGTCATTGAGCAGCAGGTGAGGAGACATGCTGAACAGGCCGAACAGGCCAACAGGCCTGTCCAGATTCAACCTTCTTTGATTTTCGTAGCTGGATTATTGAGCATGCATCAAGACCAACAGAGCTGTTGATTGCTTATAATTTTGGAGTGTTTAATTAGATGAACGTTTAACAGAAATATAAGGCTCTTGTTCGGTGAAAAAACAAAATGTGATGTAGTTAAGCATGCCGTGTATGAATCCTTTACAACAGTGCTCTCTGTATGACTATATGGTGGTTGTGTATCCCAACAAGGCACCAAAATGAAACAAGAATTTAAATGACTTGAAAGAGCTGAAAAGTTTAATTCTGTTACCAGCAAACTTATCAAACAAGCTCTTCATTATTTTTCCTGTACTAAACATTATTTAAAATGCCACTTTTTGAAAGCCTAAAGGGTCTGTTTGTTCATCTTGTTCAAGGTGTGTAGATGGATATAAAAGTTGTCAAGCGACAGCTTGAGAGACAAGTCAAGGAAACACAGTGAGTAAGTTCAGCTGCCTGCAGCAGACCCTGTGGTTTGGTGTGCACCAACCCCAAGCACCAATTCAAACCAACATTAACTTCACAGGGTTGCCATTCAGAGAGAAAAATCATTGGGTAGCCGATATGTTTCATACTCTTTTGTGGCCAGATTAATACCTGCAGAAATATGCAATTGCACAACTCTGTAAAAGTAATGATTTTTTTTCTACCATTTCCAAAGACCTGAAATGGGGGACCAACATCAACTCCATCCTCAAAAAGGCCAAGCAGAGGATTTTCTTTCTGCAGCAATTGAGGAAATGTGGTCTGCCACAGGAGCTGTTGAGCCAGTTCTACACCGCAGTCATTGAATCTGTCCTGTGCACATCCATCACGGCCTGGTTCGCAGCAGCAACAAAACAGGGTAGGAACAGACTGCAGCGAACAGTAAAGACAGCAGAAAAAAATCATTGGCACTCTCCTACCCACCCTGCAGAACTTGTGCACCTCTAGAGCCCGGAAATGGGCGGACAGAATCAGCACAGACCCCCCACACCCAGGACACAGTCTGTTTGAACTCCTACCCTCTGGCAAGCATTACAGAGCAATGTGCACCAAAACCACCAGACACAGGAACAGTTTTTACCCACAGGCCATCTCTCTCAAGAACACTTAACAGCATGGGGCAATAATGGACACTTATTATGTAAACATGACACTTTGTAAACACGTCCCTCTGGTCAAGATGTCTTAACTACATATCCACAATGTGCACATGTGCACTTCCTCTTTTTAAATCAGATGTGCAATACAAATGTACAGTTGTAAATACTGGTCATAAATTATCGTTTTTATTTTTATAATTATAACATAAGTATATATAGTATATGATTATATAATAGATAATAGATAAATATATAGTATATATGTTAGTATATATCAGCATAATAAGTTATAAATTATTCAGCCATGACAAAACTCTGTATAGTTGTGACATACCTTGTTGTGCATTTATTATTCCACTTATTTCTTTTGTTTTCTTTTTTGGGGGGGGGGCTATATGTAAGTACTAGAAGCTGCTGTAAACTGGGATCAAATTCCTTGTATGCATAAGCACACTTGACCAATAAAGTTGATTTTGATTCTTGATGGGAGTCTATTTTGCTCTTTTAACATTTAGTTCTTTCATGGTAGACCCAGGCAGCCTTCTTTACCTGAACAAGGAGATATAGAAGTGGCCACAAATTTACCTTTGATGAGCCAGGTTGCTTCTCTTTTTTTTGCCACAGATCATGGATTATCACCCACCTTGCTCTGTTACAAAGTTTAAAAGGACAGTTTAAATAAGTGTCCTTTGCTAAAATCAAAACAAGACTTTTCTGTATCGCCTCTGGTTTCACGTACTGCAGACATCAAGCAGCGGATCAAGTTGAATCAGCAGTCTGTCCAAACTCCATTAGAGCAGCCTTTTTTTTTTTCTTACATGGTGTGATGACATCAGGGCTGCCAACCCTCATGCACTGAGCTTGACACTCACGCAATTTGGTCCTCTCACACGCACTCATGCCACACTTAGTAATTTCTCACACGTGGAAAGCGGTAGCCTATATTTCACGGAAAGTTGAATCAGTTCATCTTGACACAACGTTTATAGAGAGAAACGTTTCATCACTCATCTAAATGACCTCTTCAGTCTCAACTGACAGCAGGTATCCCCACCTTTATAAACAATACACTGGCATAACGGCTGAAAACAACCATCAGTTTCATATGCAAATTGCCATGACCATTAACTGGAGTTACAATGGCAATGTGTGCTATTCACAGAGGATTGGGGAGTGGTTGCAATCACAGCATTGTAAGATGGCGACAGATGTACTTTGGGGGGCTAAGAGGGGGAGAGGGCTGGCTCACTGGTTACTTATTGTTCTTCATTAGTTTGCATAGTGGGTTGTTGAGTTAATGCCGATGTGTACGGCATGGCTGTGGCCAACAACAGCCGAGAATAAAGACGTCATTCGGTTGTAAGTTCTGCAAATGTGATCTTTATAGTGGTGAACGCTACAACTGGTGTTAGAAGTGGGATGTCAACGGGGGCCATAGTGACAGCAGATCCCCCTTTGAAGTTCACTTTGCCTCCTTCTAGGTACAGCTGGCAACCCATAGCCCTCAAAAAATTCAAACCCAGGGTACACGGGTCCTGCACCGCAGCTATAGCTACACCAGGTGACGCATCGGCCCATCCCCTACAGTCACAGTCAACATGCCTTTGCCTTTCAGCAGCGCTAGCTCACCCATGACCATGCGCACTCACACAGTGGTGGCTCAAACTGAGCCCAGCCCTGTACCACATCTAGCCTCACCAAGGTCATGGTCGACCCTGTGTCCACTAGAGCAGAGCAGGAACCCCCCCCCCCCCCCACGGTGATAGGAACATAAGAGTCCCCAACACAGTCATGTCCCAGCATGATGACAGGCTCCAGACTCCAGACATGTGTATTTTCTTCTGGGCGGAATGGGGCCTGGCTCCTGACCCCGGGGCTTGGGCGTGGCCTGCATGCTGTCTGTAGTGATACAGCTTTTATCATTTCAGTCACTTCAGCCACCCATGCCAGCCTCTCTCCCTCCGAGGAGTACTCTACTCAGCCCTCACAGCAGGTGAGCTCTTCTTGTGCAAGTTCCCAGCAACCACATCCCACACTCTCTCTCTCCACAGCTATCTCCAAGGCCTCCCACAAAGACTGTGGATGCTGCAGCTGTACCTGGACACGTAAGTCAGTGGAGAAGAGGGCTCTGATGAACTGATCCCATGCCAGCTCGCTCTCTACCTCCAGGGGCATATGTGCATATGCCCGCCATGTCAGGCTCTCTATGTCATTGGCTAACATCCGCAGTGGCTCCCCAGATTTTTGGCATTGATTACACTGTTCATTATGCAGGAGGTCAGGCTGTAAGCACTGTCCAAACTGCCTCTGCAGGGTCCCCACTAAAGCCCCATAACTACATCCGCTCTCCAGGCTAAGCAGTAGCAGACAGAACAGAGCATTGTCTGTGAGGCACAAGCCAGCTGTAGTAGTCTCTATTGACCACCCCTCTGCCTGGGCTACAAGTTCAAATTGGGCATGGAATGCCTCCCAGTTTGCCCTATCAGAGTCCTTAGGCATTTTCACCACTGTGACAGCTACTGGGTGATGGGCGCTGCCATGTTTATTTACATCCTGAGCCCCAGCCCTATGCTCCACGCTGAAGTTGAAAGCCTAGAGCTCCTCTAGCCACCTGATAACCTGCCCCTCTGGCTTCTTGAAGGTCATGAGCCACTGAAGAGCAGACTGGTCAGTCCTCATAGTGAATGGCAGGCTACACAGGTAATACTTGAAGTGCCTGATTGACAGCACCACTGCTAAGAGCTCCCTGCGGGTGACGCAGTAACACTGCTCAGCCTTACTGAACGCCTGGCTGAAGTACACCACCATTTGCTCCCCCTCGGGCCCCACCGGAGAAAGCATACCTCCCACACCCATGTCGGTATCCTCTGTGTCTAGGATGAAGGGCAATGTAGGGTCAGCTGGAGCGAGCACCGTGGCCTCACTCAGGGCATGCTGACGGCTGCTGAACGCCCCCTGACATTGCTCAGTCCACACAAAGTCTCTATCTTTCTGGAGCAGCTGAAACAGGGGTGCAGCAGTGCATGAGAAACCCCGTACAAACCTCCTGTAGTATGAGGCCAGGCCTAAGACAATCTTCAGCTGTTTCTGTTTGGTGGGGGTGGGCCAGTCGGCGACAGCCTGTACCTTCTCCTCCAATGTGCCGATGACGCCCTCCCCCACCTTGTGCCCCAAAAAGGATACCTCTCTCTGCATAAAGTGGCACTTCTCAGGGTGCAGGTTTAGACAGCTGTTCTGATCCTTTTCAGCACCGGCTGCAGGGATGCCAGAGAAGCCTCAAAGGAGCTGCCATGCACCAGGATGTTGTCAAGGAAAACCAAGCAATGCTGTTGGGGAATACCTGCCAGCACATTGTCCATCAACTTCGTGAAGGTGGCAAGGGCATTACAAAGTCCAAAGATGAGGACCTTGAACTGCCACAACCCCCGCCCAGTACAGAAGGCTGTCTTGGGTCTGGCCTCTGGAGCAAGAGGTACCTGGTTATACCCACTGTGGAGTTCCAAAGAGAAGAACCAGCAGGAGCAGGATGCTGACCTTCAGCCATACATCAGTAGGTGGGGGCACAGCATCGGCCTCTGTGGGAAGATGTAGCGGTGTTCTCCCAAGCAGCCAAAGGGGCTGCGGGCTATGTTTGGGGCTCTGCAGCTGCATCAGGGTGTGCTGCAGTGGGCTTGGAAGGAACCAACAATGAGGGAAGAGAGGTGGCAGGTGGTGGTTCCTAAGAGCCTGCAGGAGATGATGCTTAAGGCCATGCATGGAGCCAAAGGGGCTGGGCATTTTGTAATTACTAATAATTACTAAGACACTCGATCACCTCCGGCAGGGTTTCTACTGAGGTCAGTGCAGGAGGGATGTGGATTTTATTTATCTTTTTAAGATTTTTTTCTCCTTTTTCTCCCCAATTGTATCCGGCTAGTTACCCCATTCTTCCGAGCCATTCTGGTCGCCACTCCATCCCCTCTGCCAATCTGGGGAGGACTGCAGACTACCTCATGCTTCCTACATGTGGAGTCACCAGCCGCTTCTTTTCACCTGATAGTGCGGAGTTTCTCCAGGGGGACATAACGCGTGGACATAGAGGATATTTGCTGCCACTGTGACCCCTGTACGGTATGAAAGGGTCCCCCTGGTCATTCCCATGTGCCGCTCCAACAGTTTCTAGTGGGGGCTCCCACGGAAAGAGTGGTGGTTGATGTAGTGGGTCCGCTACCTCGCTCAGACAAGGGTAACCGCTATGTCCTTTCCACCATAGACTAGTCCACAAAATGGCCAGAGGCATACGCCCTCACAGACCAGGAGTCAGAGACAATCATAGATTGATGCCCTGCCCATGCCATAGATTGATGCCCTGGCATGTTCAACTGTTTTGGCATGCCGAAAACCATACACAGTGACCAGGGGAGGAATTTTGAGTCCCGGGTGTTTGCCTCCATGTGCGAGCATCTGGCCATACAAAAGACTCGCACCACCCCCTTGTGGCTCCAGAGTGACGGCTTGGTGGAAAGTTTCCATCACATCTTAGGCCAGCAGCTGGCCACCCTCACTTCGCAGCACCAGTGGGACTGGGAAGGCCATCTACCCTTGGTACTCATGGCGTGCCGCGCTGCTGTTCAGGAGACCATATCCTGCATGTTTGCCCTTCTCATGCTGGGGAGAGAGCTCCACATTCCAGCAGAGTTGGCTTTTGGTCGGCCACCAGAACTCCCAGACCCTTCCTCAGGTCCTGAGTATGCCAGGAGGCTTCAGGACTGCCTCGAGTCAGCCCACGTTTTTTTTCCTGGGAGCAGCAGCAGAGAGTCGGTATGAGGCATCCCTGACTGAAGACCAGGGAACCCCATTCATCACATTTTTTATTTACACACGCCACACACTGTCTTTTTATATTATGTTGTCATCGATTAAAGATGCCATGCATATTATTTTTCTTAACCAAGGCGTAATATAACAAGTAAACATCAGCAGGGGTTGCTGAATGGGGACTAGCTACCTGACCAGGGTGTCTCCCTGCACTCTACCCAATGCCTGTGGGGATAGACTCCAGACCCCTATGACCCTGAATTGGTATAAATAATGGATGGACAGATGGATGGAAAGACAGATGGATGAGTTACTGGATGGTAGTGATTCAAACAAAGTTAACAACTAAACACAAACTCCTCCTCCTCAGAGAACGATGACGTGATTACAACAAACAATATCTCCTAAAAGTGTTTGAAAATGGCAGATGTGGTTTACCTGCTAACTTTCTATTTGAATTTGCTGTGTTTTTCCTCTGTGGAACGACAGGTCAGGGTTCAAGTAGAATTGAATGCAGCACCTTTTTGATGGCGGCTCTGAAGAGCAGTACTCACCATTCTCCTTTTAGTGGTTGCAGTTGTGTTAAAGAACATTGTTTATGTAGCTGCAGTCTGAAGGAATGACTGTCATTTCTGAGCCATACCTCGCTATCATGTTCTTAATTCTTATACCACCTGGGCTGTTTAACTGCTCTACACTTCATCTTTCAGCCTGAAACCCTGCCTTTATTTAACCTTATGCTCTGTGGTAACTCTGTTCTCAGATTTGTGCTCCCTGCAATGGCCTGGATCCGTGCCCCCATGGCTACTTACCTGGGTGGTCAGTAGCCCTTAATCTATACCCTGCTCACCCTCATCTTCCCCAGCTGCATCCTCACCACAACTTGCATCTTAGAGATGAGAGGGAACAGAGGAAGAGAGAAAAGGCTATCGGCAGTTGCTCCTTCAACCCCCGTCAGAATACGAACTGCACTCCATCATTTCTCCCACAGCTACAGTGTTTATACCTACCAGTCGGCTAGGTGTGCACCGGAGTGCAGGTCACTACTGTCATATCTGTATGGAGTGTGAATGTGAATGTGTGTGCCGGCAGTCATACAGAGGCTGTTTGTGGCCAAGTTGTGTAGCTGGATGGTTCTGATGAGCTTCATGCTTTTCTATACTGACTTTATTGGAGAGGGGCTGTACCAGGGCATTCCAAATGCAAAGCCAGAATCACAGGTATGCAACACTATGATGAAGGTAGGGTGAGCTATATCTTGCTTCAGGTCCAATACTTTGAGGTAAATTCTAATGTAATGGTTACTGTCTCTGGTTGTAGCAATAAATAAATAAATAAATAAATAAAATAGATAGATATATAGATAGAAAGATAGATAGATAGGTAGATAGACATTTTATAGTTCAAAGTTGTTAAATGGCAGAACAAGCCTGTTTTCGTTCTCAGTGCACTCATCAGCTGCCCGATGAGTGCACTGAGCACTGAGCTGGAGGCAGCTGATGAGTGCACTGAGCACGAAACAGGCTTGTTCTGCCATTTAACAACTTTGAGCTATAAAATATATCTTTGCTCCTGAATTGTTGAGTTCTTTTTTCTACATCAAAGGTTTCATTGCAACATCCTGTGAACATATAAATAAATTAAGGGCACTCAAATTTTGAGGGGTGTGCAGGATTGAGAAGATTGGAAATTTCTAAAAATTGTACAAATTTGAGTATATAACCCCCATAATAACCCCATGGAGTTATTTATTATAAATGGAACCTTTTACTGAATAAATCAATTAACAACAGCTTTTCACTTGATCACCTGTCTGGGATACAGAGCTAAAAGCCCGTCACAAGGAGTAGGACAAACTGAGCTCAACCCGAGGAACAAATTTAAAATAAAACATAGGGGATTCAAATGGTGCCACCATAAAAAAATATTTAAAAAAATAATAAAATACAAAAAAATGCCACTTGAGAACTGATCTTAAGTTCAGGTATCAGAAAATGTGTCTAATCTTATAATCTATCCAGTATCAAAACCTCTTATCCTACTTTCAGGGTCATGGGGGATGCTGGAGCCTATCCCACCAGTCATTTGGTGACAGGCGAGAAGACACTCTGGACAGGCCGCCAGTCCATCATAGGGCTCACACTCACACACGCACACACGCACACACACACACACACACACACACACACACACACACACACACACACACACACACACACACACACACACACACACACACACACACACACACACACACACACACACACACACACACACACACACACACACACACATTCACACCTAGGGACAATTTAGTACGGCCAATTCACCTGACCTATATGTCTTCGGACTGTGGGAGGAAACTGGAGCACCTGGAGGAAACCCACGCAGACACGGGGAGAACATGCAAACTCCACACAGAGGACGACCCGGGACGACCCCCAAGGTTGGTCTACCCCGGGGGTCAAACCCAGGACCTTCTTGCTGTGAGGCGACCGCGCTAACCACTGTGCCACTGTGCCTCTAATCTTATAATGGCTAATATAATATACTAATAATATAATATAGTATAATAATATAATATAATAATAGTATAATATTATACTTCCCAAATTAGAATTTCTTAAGAACACAACCTTGCATTTAACCAGGCTGCCTTTCTGCATGAGAAAAAAGGCACTAAAATCAAACAGTAAAATTCTAATATCATACAGAACTAATAACACATGCTCAAGATATATTATATCATATTGTTGAACAGTATTGCACTGTATATCCATTAATGCCATTGTTCAAGTCAAGATTACCCCAGCTATGGGTTAAATAACATTAATAATCCAGTCAATCAGCCTTTGCTGCCAACATTATGACAGTAAATGGTACCGTCTGCATCTGTTTCTACTGCCTTGTAGATTTGCCTCTTTAGGCAAAGGCTAGGGGAAGGTAACTCCGAATTCAAATCCAAGAAGGCACCGGCAGCAGGGCACTCAATGGTGTTTGCGGCAGAAGAGCCCAATAGGATCATCAGCCCTATCGGACCAGTGGCACAAACATCAGATGGCATGCAGAGGAACCACTCTGCTGGTCAATGGATGGCATCACTAACCCTAACCCTAAGGTGTGATGTGAGGAGAGCTCGATGGGAAAAGCACTTGCAAGGAGAGCTTGGTTACAAAGTCCTATGGCAACAGAATGAACGTGATGTTCGCAGGCTTAAGGAGATGGAAGCTTACTAGCGGCACCTCTGCACATAGGCGACTCACATGCGATGGTTGCAACTCTGTTGAATCCTGGACAACAACAGGGTCGAGGCAGCTGTGTGAGTGTCCAGGCAGCCCTTTTCAGGGAAAGTGCTGCCTGCCCTGTAAGGGGAAGCCCCTAGAAAAGGTGGGATAAAAAAAAGCTTGCACAGAAACTACCTGGCTGGAAACTGACTGTTGCTACATGGAATGTTCGGACCATATTGGACAACCACACCAGGCCTGAGAGAAGAACTGCACTGATTGCTAAGGAAGATGAGAGATACAGCATTGACATTGCTGCTCTCCAAGAAACAAGGATTGAAGGCCAAGGACAAATACAAGAGAGCAGCTACACCGTCTTGGAAAGGCCGATGGAAGGAGAGATGCTGGAGTGGCCTTTGCCATTACCAACAGAACTGCATCCAGATTGCCCACTCTACCATTAGGAATCTCTGAGAGGATTATGAGTCTCTGAGTCCCCGTGAGGGGAGAACACTTCTTATCACTCATCAATGTGAATGCTCCAACCATGGCGTATCCAGATGAGGACAAGGAATCCTTCTACCAGAAACTGGCTGAAGTAGCAAACAGTGTAACAAGCACAGACAAGCTTCTCATTTCAGAAGACTGTATTGTTTATAAGGGTGGGGATACCTGCAGTTAGTCTAGGTCAGTCTAGACTGAAGAGGTCACTTAGTTGAGTGATGAAACGTATCTGTCAATAAACGTTGTATCCAGAGGAATTGATTCAACCTTCCCTGATTTTCTTACCTGGATTACTGAGCATGCATCAAGATACTTTTTTAAAGTACCTTTTGATTTTATTACAGCACTGTCTTTCTGGGTAAGAATCTATCAGGTTGGCATATCTTGACTTGGCAATATTTCCCACTCTTCCTTGCAAAAGCATTTTACACCTGTCAAATTGCCAAGGCATCTCCTGCGTACAGCCCTTTTCAGGTCACCCCACATATTTTCAATTGGATTCAGGTCTGAGCTCTGGCTGGGTCATTCCAAAATGTTGGTGAGGCCATTCCTTTTATTTTTTATTTGGATGTATGCTTTGGTTCATTGGCTTGCTGAAAGGTGACATTCTTCTTCATCTTCAGCGTTCTAGGAGACGCCTGAAGGTTGTGTACCAAAATCGACAGGTATTTGGAGCTATTCATGATTCCCTCCACCTTGACTAAAGCCCCAGTTCAGGCTGAAGAACATCAGCCCCAAAGCCTGATGCTGCCACCACCATGCTTCACCGTGGGTCTGCTGTTCTTCTGGTGATGTGCTGTGTTGTTTTTGCACCAAACATACCTTTTGGAATTATGGCCAAAAAGTTCGACCTTGGTCTCATCAGACCATAATAAATTTTTCTAATGGTTTTTGTAGACTGGATGTATCCATCCATCCATCCATTTCCCGAACCGCTTATCCTGCTCACAGGGTTGCGGGGATGCTGGAGCCTATCCCAACAGTAATTGGGCAGCAGGCGGGGAGACACCCTGGACAGGCTGCCAGACTATCACACAGGGCCGACATACACACGCCCACACTTAGGGACAATTTAGTATGGCCAATTCACCTGACCTACATGTCTTTGGACTGTGGGAGGAAACTGTAGCCCCTGGAGGAAACCCACGCAGACAGCCTAGGACTCTTCCTCCTGAGTGTGGTGTCTGTGCTGTTTTCTGCACTCATGGACACCTGGGTTGTGCTACTGGGAGCCAGGAAAGTGTACATTAGTAGTGTAGTTTTGCTAGCATTAGCCACTGAGCTATGTCTATGTCAGAGATTGTGCTGATGGTTACTGTCATGACTGCGATGACAGGCTACACCATCTCAGTACTGCAGATCCTGCCTTACATGCTGTTGTGTTTCTACCACTCCAACAGTCAGGCAAGTTTGTCTCCCAATGAATGCACTTGCAGCAGCTGTGTTGTATAAAGAAGGAGAGGTCTCCCTTTTATCTAAGAGGTGATGACTCTAAATGAAGTTTGTTTGGGCACCCACTTCTATTTGCCCAGATTTCTTTTATTTTTCTCTCCATCAGGTTTTTCTCATGTTATACGCAGACTTTTTCACCAAGATAAAAGTGACAGCTCTGCCCACCCCAGAATCCTCCTTACCTCTGATCTATACACTCAACATAGCAGTGGACTGTCTAGGGGAGTCCCATTCCCTAGGTCAGTGCAGCCCATTGCTTCCCGCCCCCCCCCCATGCATTTCTGATACTACAGAGAGATGAAAGTGAAGGAAACTCCATACCAGTCGCTCCAAGAGTGATTTGCTTTGATATGGCGATACTGGATGGTACCTACCTCCCCTCACAGGTAAGGTGGTCACTGTCAAAGTTACTGCTTTTTTTTTTTTCTAGGAACCTTCTATATTTCTACCCAGTCAGTACTTTTGGGATTTGATGAGACAGAATAAAACACTGATGTGTCAGAAGCACATTGCATGAATGTTACAGGGGTTTTGGTACAAGGCCTTGCACATCACCTTTCAGTCACTTACAACCATATACTAAGTAGGTATAGAAAGATATCCTGTTGTGGAGGATGGAAGAAAGGAGACGAGACCGCTTCTCCTTTTGACCACACAGCTGTTGGGGCGTTTATTCCACAAAACACATTTCTGGTCAACAGATTTTTATATTCAAAACCATGCCCTCACGTCTACTCACAATCCCCCCTGCTAACCCCTGAACCCACTGTCTTAAAGGGACCGTCTCATCCGCATGGTGGATATCTAACCTCAAAGTAGGTCACTACACACGCCCACCCCAGAATTCACCATGAAAAAAAAAAAATCAACATGGCGGGGGATGAATAATGCAGCCAAAACAGCTCCTCTTTAAGGGTGTAGGGGCAGGGGGGCATCTACACCGAGGGGGCTGAGCCAATTGAACCGGCCTGTCCAAGTCCAGGTGAGCTGGCTTGAGGCAGTGCATCGAAACCCGCTCCAGCTTATCGCCTATGTCCACCACAAAGTTCTTAGCCCCCGTTGTCAGGATGTGGAAGGGGTCATTGTAGGGGGGCATGGTGGTCGTCATGCCAGTTGAGGACGTACCCGGCCGACTGCTGGTCCTTGGGGTTGTAAGACTGAGGGAGGCCGTGCCGCGAAATTGGGACTGGAGTGAAAATGCCTGTCCTGGAACACAGCCCGTTGGCAGGCAGCAGACCAGGGTGTCTCGCAGTCCGGGAGAAATTCCCCTGGGACCCACAGCGGCTGGCCGTACACCAGCTCAGCCGACGAGGACTGGAGGTCTTCCTCGGGGGCAGTCCGCAGGCCAAGCATGACCCATGGGAGCCGGTTGACCCAGCTGCTGTCTGTGATGCTGGCCCTAAGAGCGGCCTTCATCAAACGATGACACCGCTCACATAAACCGTTGCCCTGTGGGTTGTACGCCGTGGTGTGGTGGGGCTTCACCCCTAGGCTTTCCGCGACTGTAGCTCTGGATGTGTAACCCTGTGCCTGACGAAGTCAATGGCTGGCAGGCCCAACTGGCACTTTGCTGGGTTGACAATGAGCCCATGCTGGCTGAGCCACTTGAATAGCTGCCAGAGGTGGACCAGGTGCTCTGCCGTGGATGTACTGGCCACAAGAATGTCGTCCAGGTAAACAAACAGGAATGGCATATCCCGCAGCACAGAGTCCATGAGCCGCTGAAAGGTCTGCACAGCCCCCTCAAGCCCAAACAGCATCCTCAGGAACTCGAACAGGCCGAACGGCGTGATTACTGCAGTCTTCGGCACATCCTGCGGGCGGACCGGCACCTGGTGGTGTCCGCGCACGAGGTCTACCTTGGAGAAAATGACCGCCCCCGCCAAGTGGACTTAAAAATCCTGGAACTTAAAAATCCTGGATGTGCGGAACGGAGTAGCGGTCTGGCGTCGTGGCGTTGTTGAGGTGACGGTAATCACCACATGGACGCCAGCCACAGTGACCATATGCAGTGGGGAGGCCCACGGACTGTCGGAGCGGCGCACGATGCCGAGGCGCTCCGTGTTGGCAAAGTCTTCCCTGGCAATAGCGAGCTTGGCTGGGTCGAGGCGCCGTGCACGGGCATAGACTGGGGTGCCAGTGGTGGTGATGATGTAGTCTTGCACTCCGCTTGGTGACTACTGAGACGATGGGCGCTGTGAGGTCCGAAGCCTCAGCGAGCAGACGCTGAAATTCATCCCCGGTGGCAAGCATATTGGACAACCCGATGGGACCCGCCTCTCCCAGCGTACATCGGTTGGAGACGGCGCCAATCAAGCGGCGGTTATTAACGTCCATATGCGCGCAGGAAATCCGTCCCAGCCAAGCCGCTGACCTCTAGAAACCACCCCCACATACCTCGTGCCATAGGTGCGGACGGGGGTGTCGTTGGCAGCATCCATGGGGGGCCGAATCCGCCGGCCCATCGCGTCCACTGCTGTCTAAGGCAGGATGCTCCGCTGCGCGTCCGAATCAACTAGCTACCGCCGGCCGGAGATGGTGTCTTGAATAAACAGCAGCCTGCCTTCCTGGCCAACGCTCAGGGCTACTACTGAGCGCCGGCCCTGGCCTTTCCCGCCCCGCAAAAAGCACATGGTGCACGGCATTGCTTTGGCTCCAAACCTAGCATGGTAGAAGCACAGTCCTCCCGAGTCCTGCTGCCGACGCGAAACTGCTGCCGCGGCGACGCTCGCAGCCTCAACCGGCGGTGGTTGGAAGAGCGTGGGCGTGCAGCCGCATACTGCACTGCACACTGCTGTCAGCTGGCCAGAAAAATCCTGTCAGCCTCCGCGGCCAACTCCCGACAGCTGGAGCTAGCCAAGACAGCACGGACGTGCGAGGGGAGCTGCCGGAGGAACAGCTGACCGAAAAGGCAGACGGGGTCGCACGAACCCAGCATAGCCAGCATTTTGTATATTAGCTCCGATGGCTTGCCGTCTCCCAAGCCTTGCAGCGAAAACAACCGGTTCGCCCGCTCCACCTCTGCTAGCTCAAAAGCCTGCAGCAAGTGTCTCTAATTGTAGCGTACTTATCCACGGGAGGCGGGGCTTGCAGCAGGCCCAATATCCGTGACGCCGTAGATGCTCCGAGTGGCGCTACGACGTAGTGGTACTTGGTCTCATCCACGGTGATGTTCCTAACAGCGAACTGGGCTTCGATGTGAGTGAGCTATGCTGCCGCAGCCGTCTCCCAGTAGTCGGGCAGTTTGAGCGAGACGGCGTTAGCTACTGCCGCTGCACTGGTAGCTTCGTCCTCCATGGCTCACGTCAGGGGTCACCAATGTGGAGGATGTAAGAAAGGAGACGAGACCGCTCCTGCCTTTGACCACACAGCCGTGCGGTCATTTATTCCACAAAACAAACTTCTGGTCAACAGATTTTTATATCCAAAACCACGCCCTCAAGTCTACCCACAATCCCCCCTGCTAACCCCTGACCCCACTTTCTTAAAGGGAACGTCTCTTACACATGGTGGATATCTCCCCTCAAAGTAGGTCACTACACTGTAATTATATACTTGCCACTGTTCACTTTTTTATTATAAAATGTCGTTCTTTTGTTCTGTAGGTGCTGTCTGCAACGTCTTGACTTTCTAGTGCAGCAGGTTAATAGTGTGACGGCCTATATAGTGTCTGCATGCTCCCTTAGCCTCCTGGCTTTGCTCTGCTCCACTGGACCCGTCTACAAACACACTGACCTCCAACAGCCATTGCTTCACTAACTAGCCATATGGCCAAAGAGTCATGTCTGCCGAGTATTATGCAACTTACTGAGCAACCACGGTTGTTGCAGAGTGAGAGACGTGTACCTCAGGTGGTTTGTCAATGCCCATTACAGGTAAATTGCAAAATAGTTTTGTTTAATGTGGGCGGTCTTTTTGGAGGTTTCAAAGACTCTGGCAGTTTGAAAGATAAAGCCATTGACAGGCATAATGCATTGTTTAAAAACGACACGCTGCATAAGGCTGAACGTGTGACATTATTGCTGTTGGTAAATGAGCATGCTGTGGTAGATTTGTAAAAAAAAAAAGATTCAAGGGGGTGTTGGGGTCTGGTGCAAAATGTAACCAGGTTAAAATTAATGTTTTTATTTTATTTTGTTTGAGTATGAAATATCACCAAATCCTGTCTGTGTGCTGTTATTTGTGTTTACTACATTTTATTTTATGTCATTATTTACTTTTATGTATGTTTTCCAACGACCGTCATATACGTGTACTGTCGCTTTAAGAGAGAGGTCTTGTGGGTACACGGAAGAGGGAACGCGGGAGAGGCCATTTTTGTTTTGTGGGAGAGTCTCAAGCAGCAATCGAGCCGAGCCACACGTGTTTCTTACCGTGGGACAGTTTTACTGGTTGAGGAGAACGTAACCTTGAGTATCCCTGTAAGAAGATACTGCAAGCTGTGGGATAAAATACTTGTTTATCCTTTCTTACATCGGAGTCCCGTGGACGGTTTCTACTTCTAACGCACACGAGTGGAGTCCGGGCAGTGGTTGAACTTCGACCCCCACGTCCGTAAGAAACACCGCTCCCGCTGGAGGACTGGACGGTTGTCGAAGGGTTTGAAACCAAAATAAATGGCAAGGTGGGCCAAATAGAGTCCTGTGTGTCCCCGCTCCTTCCTTGATCATGATGATGATGATGATGATGAGAGACTGAGGGCCCCCCACAACACCTGGGGCCCCACCCAACTAGAACACAACGCAGAGCTAATGATGAGAGTGACGGGCATGCAGCAGGCTGACCAGCACAGAACAGCATAGGACTGCCCCCGTTACATTGGTGCCGTAACCCTCCTGGATTCTGAGAGTGACATCAGTTGCTCGCCGCGGGAGGCTGCTGTCGTCATCAAGCCCCAGACGTCCTCAGGTATTTCTACAGACTGTACACTCATGTTACAGTGGACTGGAGTTGAGCTGTGTGGACACTGGACAGTCATAGCTGTGGTTACCATGGACTGGGCTTGTGAACAGGACATTTGTATATACTGAAGGAAGAAAAACACACGGAAAAAAAAGGAAAAAAAGGTTAATGTTGATGTGATTGAAGGACTCGTGTGAATAATCTATTGATCTAAACTACTGGATATGTGCATATGTGATTAATCTATTGGTGAATTTGTTGATTGTGTGTGATTGTTTCAATCTCTTAGTGATTTCTAGATTCAATTATTTAAATGAATTGAGCTTTTCACTTTTTTATTTTATTTTTTATTTTATCTGAGTGTTAGAGGTAGGAACATGGCAGAGGGTGGTTCGTACGTAGGTGGGGGTAACATTGCTGATCAGGATCTTTTGGATCGCCAGTGTGCTATGGAGAGGGGGTACCAGTTAGATGTGGGTGGGGGTTTACGGCTAGGTGTAGGTAGGAGTTTCGGGCAGCTCTTAGAGGGCGGGGAACCAGACACCAGAGCACCAGGACCTAGAGACCCGACCACATTTGGCACTCCTCAGTTCCCCTCCACACGCTACGCAGAACGGGCCAGGCCAGGTATCAGCGAAGGGGCTGTGCTGGGTAACAGCGAGCAGCCAGTGGGTGAGTTAGCCATGCTCATTACTCGGTTAGCAGAGAAGATAGGAGAGTCAATCACTGCTAAGCTGCAGGAAACACAAATGCTTAGAAACACACACACAGACAGTGCTAGGTCTGCTGAACAGTGTTCGGAGACAGTGCCTAGTGTTAGAGTAGTAATGCAGACAGACGCTAGGGAGCCTCCTATTTTCAGGGGCGACAGCTCTGATAAGTTTACAGTTCATGAGTGGGAGAGCCTTATGACTTTGTATTTGAGGAAGCGAGCCATTCCAGTTAGTGAGCAGTCACATGAGATTCTAGCTAAGCTTATGGGGAAAGCAAGGGACGTGGTGAGGATAAAGCTGCGCAACACATCTGTCGACCACATAGCGAACCCCCACATTATTTTTGATGTACTGAAGCAACACTTTAGTGACTTCACATACTCGAGCATGCCCCTGGCGGACTTTTACAGTACGCTGCCCAAGCCAGGTGAGGACGCTATGGAGTATTGGATTAGGCTTAATAAGACAGTGGAGGTGGCTGACGAATGCTTGAAGCGGCAAGGCCGTAGTATTGAAGAGCCAAGCCATGAGGTAAGCATGATGTTTATCAAACACTGTCCAGATCAGTCTCTTGCCAATGTTTTTAAGTTCAAGTCCGCAGGGAAATGGTCTGCTAGCGAGATCCAAGAGAGGCTTGATGAGCACATGCTGGAGAGGAAGTACCGTGTTGCTGCAGGTGGACAACGTGAAGCAGGCGCGGTAGAGCGTAGGTTCCATTCACAGGTTCATGTCCCTGTAGTCGACGTGGCTCCCGACTTGAACACGACCGTGCCGGTGGTGCCATCTCCCGTCCCGGCTCATGCGTCATCTACATCATTTTGTGCAAGGTGTCCTACACCGTCTCCCGCACCTGTCTTTGGCGGTGATGACTATATGAGGAGTTTGGTGAGCTTGCTAGACCGTTTGGTCACAATGCAGACTCAGGTTCCAGTTAGCGCTGCGGTCCAGACACCGACGCGGACTCAACCGCCAGCTAGCGCCGCAGGGCGGGTGCCAGACGCACCGCAGCGGTTGTGCAGGGTTTGTAAGTCTCCGGATCACTCCACTTTTTCCCACTGCAGCCGGGAGAACCGATGTATAAACTGTTTGTCTCCTGGTCATTGGAAGAGGGACTGTCCTCACCCTCAGCCGCCCAACCAGCTCCGTTCTCAGCCTGGTGGAAGAGCTGGTCGTCAGTCTCGTCCGTTAAACTACTAAACCCACACCTAGAGAGGGATGGTGTGGGTAATGTAGATGTATCCCTCACTGATGTCTCCGACCTGGCTCACTTGTATGAAGACAAGTGTGCCAAAGCACCTCAGGGTTCGCGTATGGTCATTCAGGCGACACAGAGGATTCAGGCTTTCAGTGACTTGTTCTATGCTCCTGTTCTTATCAACCAGAGTGTGCAGCTTAATGGCATATTGGATACTGGCTCTATGTCATGCAGTATCAGTGAAAATGCAGTAGAGAAGCTCCGCTCTGGGGGTGTTTTACCTGAGAAGCAGCAGCCTGAAGAGAACATTGTCTTGATTGGCTGCGGTGGTCTGGAGACTAGGCCTGATGGTTTTTATGACCTCAACATGCAGCTTTATGGTGTTTCCTTTGTCATACCCACTCTGGTCGTGCCCGGTCAGCATGATGATCTGATAGTCGGCACAAACGTCATTAAACATGTGGCCCATGTACTCAAGAGTGGTACTGAGTACTGGGACATCGCGTCCAGACAGGAACATCCGTCTAGTCCTGACGTTGAACAGTTCTTGTCCATGTTCACGAATGTAGAGCGCTGGAGGGGTGGTGCAGTTCCTGAGAAGATAGGTACTGTTAAGCTCACCCAGGCCGTGACACTCTTACCGAGGCACGAGCACTTAGTCTGGGGCAGACTTCCTGCTAAGGTGCCTATGTCAGCTGGAAGCACTGTTGTTGTGGAGCCGACAGACTCCAAGGCCATGCCACGCAGTGTCCTCGTAGGTCGACTTGTCACACCGCTCTGGGGTGATAGGTGGGTACCCATGACTGTTGTCAATCCATCTGACAAAGCCATCACACTGAAAAGGAACTGCAAGTTGGCTGATGTGTTTCCATGCTTGGCGATTGAGGACTTTAATGTTTTCCAGGGACTGCAATCAGTTGCAGGGAGGCATGAGTCCAACGCCACAGATAGTGCCTGTCCCCCTGTCCAGCCGGCTAGGAGTTTGTCAGAGCTCGGACTCAGTGACATTGACCTCAGCTCCTGTCAGGTTAGTGAGGCATGCAAGTCCCAGCTCACTCAGCTGCTCACCGAGTACCATGACATCTTCTCCAGGGACTCTCTGGACTGTGGCTAGGTCACAGGATACACACATCGCATCCATCTGGTGGATGAGCGCCCCTTTCGCTTGCCCTACAGGAGGGTTCCCCCAGCCCACTATCAGAAGTTGAGACAGGTTCTCACTGATATGGAGGAGAAAGGGATTATCCGGAAGTCCTCGAGCGCATACGCTTCACCGCTGGTTATGGTATGGAAGAAGGATGGCGGGCTTCGGATCTGCACTGATTTCAGATGGCTGAATGCTCGGACCTTGAAAGATGCTCATCCCTTGCCACACCAGTCGGACTGTCTTGCCGCGCTGGGTGGTAACTGCCTCTTTAGTACGATGGACCTCACCTCTGGCTTCTTCAACATCCCAATGCATGAAGATGACAAGAAGTACACTGCTTTCACGACTCCCCTTGGGTTGCATGAATACAATCGCATGCCACAGGGCCTTTGTAATAGCCCTGCAGCCTTCATGAGAATGATGATTGGGATCTTTGGGGATCTGAACTTCACGAAGCTTTTGTGCTATCTTGATGATCATCTTGTCTTCGCGCCGTCAGAGGTTGAGGCTCTGTCGAGGCTCCGCACTGTGTTTCAGAGGTTGAGGGAGAACAACTTGAAACTGGCTCCGAAGAAGTGTCATCTGCTGCAGAAGCGGGTGCGGTTTTTGGGCCACGTGGTTGATGGCGGAGGTGTGTCTGTCGATCCCTCCAAAGTAGAGGTCATCTCCAACATGACAGTGCAGGATCTCATGGAAGGTGATGGATGCACGCCTTCTGTTCGTAGGATCAAATCTTTCCTTGGTATGGTATTTTACTACCAGCATTTCCTCCCGAACTGCTCCTCCGTGGCTAAGCCCCTGTTCGCCCTTACAGCTGGACAAAAGAGGAGGGGGAGGTCGGCTAAGGATAAGAAGCCCCATGGCAGCTTCCGTAAGCTTACCTCCGCAGACTGGACGGTGGAATGTGGGGAAGCATTTGATCTGTTGAAGACGATGTTACTGGAGTGTGTGGTGCTTGCCCATCCAGACTTTGAGGTGCCTTTCATTTTGTCGGTCGATGCGTCTTTGGACGGACTCGGCGCGGTGCTGTCTCAAGTGCCCCGAGGAGAGTCCAAGGCCAGACCTGTTGGTTTTGCAAGCAAGTCCCTCAGTGCCTCACAGCGGAAGTATCCAGCTCATAGACTGGAGTTCATGGCGCTGAAGTGGAGTGTTTGTGAAAAGTTCAGCCACTGGCTGAAGGGTCAAAGCTTCACCGTTTGGACAGATAATAATCCGCTGACTTATCTCCTAACGAAGCCGAAGCTTGACGCGTGTGAGATCCGCTGGGTGTCTAAGTTGGCGTCTTACACCTTCGATCTCAAACACCTGCCAGGGAAGAAAAACGTGGTGGCGGATGCATTGAGTCGCGACCCTTTTTCCAAGCCCGTCAGTCAGAGGCTACTTAGGGAGCCCTACCCGGCCCTTGTTCAGGAAGCCGACGGGGTTGAGGGGGACTCTGTGCAGGATGTTTTCAGACTCCGTTGCCAGTCCCAAACACTGAGTAGTGCGCGATCTGGGTTTGCTTGTGATGCAGCTGAGGTCAGGGCTTTTTGTCAAGCCAAATGTGACTGGCCTGATGCATCAGTATTCACAGCACTCAGTTTGGTCCAGCACGTTCAGCATCTGTCGGGTGGTCAGGATACACTGCCAATGTTATCCACCGAGGAGCTCAGGTTGAGTCAGGAGCAGGACCCCTGCATCTCCAAGGTGTTGCCCTTTGTCGCTGTTCGGAAGCGGCCATCGAGGCGTGAGAGGCATGGTGCTGACCAGAAGGTCCTCAGGCTGTTGAAACAGTGGGAGAAGTTGGAAGTCAATGATGGTGTCTTGTACAGGGTGACAAAGGACCCAGTGTCCAAGCAGAGGAGGTCTCAGTATGTTTTACCTCTGAGTCTGAAAGACAAGGCACTGTCTGGCATCCACGATCACGCTGGTCATCAGGGCCAGGACCGTACTCTCTCTCTTGCAAGGCAGCGTTTTTATTGGCCCGACATGGAGAGGGATATCAGAGCATATGTCAGATGCTGTCGGAGATGTGTGTTTGGGAAGACCCCAGAGCCAGCTGCTTGCGCGCCCCTGGAGAGCATTAAAACTTCCGCACCGATGCAGCTTGTGTGTATGGATTTCTGGTCCACTGAGGACAGTAAGCAGCGGTCAGTCGATGTCTTAGTGGTTACTGACCACTTCACTAAGCTTGCTCACGCGTTCCCCTGCACCAATCAGACAGCGAAGCAGGTCGCCAAGAAACTCTGGGATCATGTATTCTGTGTTTCCGGGTTTCCGGAAAGAATACATTCTGACCAGGGCACAAACTTTGAGAGCAACCTGATTGCAGAGCTTCTCAAGTTGGCGGGTGTAGTGAAGTCCCACACGACGGCCTACCATCCTATGGGTAATGGCGGGACAGAGCGTTTTAATCGCACGATGGGGAATATGCTCCGTTCCCTTCCGCTTCAGCAGAAGCAACAGTGGCCTCAGCAGATCCATTCTCTCACGCTCGCGTACAATGCCACTGTTCACGAGACCACGGGTTATGCACCTTTCTTCCTGATGTATGGGCGTGTCCCAAGACTGCCGGTGGATGTTATGTTCAGGCAGGTTTTGCATGATCCTCACGTTGTTGACTATGACTCTTATGCTCAGTCTCTGCTTTCCTGTCTAAGGAGTGCAATGGAGATTGCTCAGAAGCACTCCACGGCTGAGCAGCAGCATCAGGCGCGACAGTACAACAGACATGCCAAGGGCACTGTCCTGTCTGTCGGGGATCGTGTTTTGGTTGCGAACCAGAGTGAGCGAGGGAAGAGAAAGTTGGCTGACAAATGGGAGAACGGAGTGTACACGGTTGTCGGTGTCAACCCCAATATCCACGTCTACAAGATTCAGGATGCAGAGGGGCACACCAGAGTGGTGCACAGGAACCGTTTGTTGGAGGTCAACTTCTTGCCCCTCCCTGAGTTAGATCAGGGTGAGGAGTCCAGTACAACCAGTCAGTTCCTTGACTGCGCAGAGTCCGATGAGGAGGACAGTGCAGATGGCCTGACGGTCTCAGGGGATGCAGTGGGGCTAGCAGTCTCATCACTTGGAGACTCGCCTAGATCTGAGTGGGCAGAAGCGGAAGAGTTCATTCCGTCTAGTCTGGTAGTCAGTCCTGTGGGGGCCACTGCTCAGACTCCACCCAACACACACGCACCACACAACACACATGCACCACACATAGAGGCATCACACTCACTCGATGTTGGTGTTATATCTCACACTGATTCGCACACAGAAGCACCACACTCACTCGATACAGATGTTGCAGCTCGCACTGTCTCACGCACACAAGTAGAGAGCGATGGTCGGGTTAGGACACGCACAGGGAGGGTGGTGAGGTCAGTGAACAGGTTAATAGAATCTATGGCTCAGATGCCATTTCTACGGAGTGTGAGGGTTTGAACTTTGATGGAGGTTGGAGTCATTCAAACTAGTTTAATGTGAGTTATTAGGTGTCTATCAGACAGGGTTGTTTTGGGCCAAGTGCATGGTGTGGCGTATCAGGCATCACATTGATCTAGGGGAATACTGAGACTTGATCAACCTCATTATTTTCTGAACCTCGTAACCGAGGTAGCTCCTAAGTTGACTGGAGGACTAGGTCCTTCTTTTCACTTGTGCCAGTAGTCAGTGATGGGCTTTTCCTTTCCTCTTTCTCTTTTTATCCTGCTGTCAGGATGTTGGTGAATTTCAGGAGGGGTGAATGTAACCAGGTTAAAATTAATGTTTTTATTTTATTTTGTTTGAGTATGAAATATCACCAAATCCTGTCTGTGTGCTGTTATTTGTGTTTACTACATTTTATTTTATGTCATTATTTACTTTTATGTATGTTTTCCAACGACCGTCATATACGTGTACTGTCGCTTTAAGAGAGAGGTCTTGTGGGTACACGGAAGAGGGAACGCGGGAGAGGCCATTTTTGTTTTGTGGGAGAGTCTCAAGCAGCAATCGAGCCGAGCCACACGTGTTTCTTACCGTGGGACAGTTTTACTGGTTGAGGAGAACGTAACCTTGAGTATCCCTGTAAGAAGATACTGCAAGCTGTGGGATAAAATACTTGCTTATCCTTTCTTACATCGGAGTCCCGTGGACGGTTTCTACTTCTAACGCACACGAGTGGAGTCCGGGCAGTGGTTGAACTTCGACCCCCACGTCCGTAAGAAACACCGCTCCCGCTGGAGGACTGGACGGTTGTCGAAGGGTTTGAAACCAAAATAAATGGCAAGGTGGGCCAAATAGAGTCCTGTGTGTCCCCGCTCCTTCCTTGATCATGATGATGATGATGATGATGAGAGACTGAGGGCCCCCCACAACACCTGGGGCCCCACCCAACTAGAACACAACGCAGAGCTAATGATGAGAGTGACGGGCATGCAGCAGGCTGACCAGCACAGAACAGCATAGGACTGCCCCCGTTACAAAAACAACCCCCCTGCTGGAAGTCGGTGGTGGTGGTGGTGGTGGTGGTGGCGTGGGGGGGCGTAAAAAACCCCTCACAATAACCTTTTAAATTGTAGCTATAAGCCTGTATATTCTTAACCATGGAAGATTTTCTTACACCAAGTGTATTAAAACATATTTGAGAGCTCCAAAAAAGAGGCTCTGGTCTTTGGGTTTGGTTTGTGATGAGACGCATTTTTCTATTATTATTATAACATAGGGGGACCAGATTTTCAAAATCCCAAACCGGGACCCTAAAAAGTGTACCGCACGTTCGTGCACGCGCTCACAAGCGTGTCTGTCTCGCCGGACATGATACATTGAAGGATTTTTATCCCCTCCCACCAAAAAAAGGCAGGCTAGAGTAGCTGGGACTCGGGACACCTAGCTTGAAACCGGGACAGTCCCGGACAAACCGGGATGTCTGGTGTCCCCGGTTATAACAGCATATTTTTCTTTAAATCTGTACTCATAGTTTTGACTGTCGAGAATTCACTTTATTATTTCATTATTCATTGACTACAATGTCCACAGAACATCAATATGGATATAATTTAAATGTTGATAAAAGACTGCTTCCTACTGTTTGTAATAACGTTCATTGGTTAAGATCACATAGTGCCATTAGCCCAACGCATATACTAGAACAGCGGTCGGGAACCTATGGCTCGCGAGCCATATATGGCTCCTCCGGTGACGGCATATGGCTCCCAGACAATTTTGAGTTGAAAATTATTTTTTTTTCAAAAAAATCAGTTTGGAACTGATTTTAAAATACTTGTGATATTTCTTAATAATACTGTGTCATTTTAAAGTAAACAGAAATTAGTTTTGAAGATAAATTTCACGGGTCACGGGTCACCCGTGGGTCGGGTCGGGAACCAATGGCTCGCGAGCATGTCCGGGTCATTGTAAAGGTGAAGAAATCAATTTTATCAGATAGCCAACTAGTTTATCCGCTTCAACCCTTGTAACGGAAAAGATGGCGAAAAGAAAAAAAGACGATGATTACCGTGCATTCCAGGCTGCGTGGACAGAGGAATTTGCATTTGTGGAGAGAGCAGGATCTGCGGTATGTCTAATATGCAATGATAAAATTGCATCGATGAAACGGTCAAATATAAAGCGGCGCTTCGATACGCACCATGCTTCATTTGCATCGAAATATCCAGCGGGGGACAGCAGGAAAAGGGCATGCGAGGAGCTACAGCGGAGAGTGCAGACGAGTCAGCAGCAACTACGTGTGTGGACCAAGCAAGGTGACGGGAATTCCGCTAGCTTTGCGGGGGCTTTGGCATTAGTAAGGAATGGAAAGTCATTCACAGATGGCGAGTATGCCAAAACATTCATGCTTGATGTGGCCAATGAACTGTTTGATGACTTCCCAAATAAAGACAAGATAATCAAACGAATAAAAGACATGCCCCTGTCAGCAAGAACTGTGCACGATCGTAGCATCATGATGGCAAATCAAGTCGAGGAAACACAAATTAAGGACATAAACGCCGGGACATACTTTTCTCTCGCGTTAGATGTGTCAACAGACGTTAGCCATCTATCTCAGTGCAGTATCATTGCCAGGTATGCTGCAGGTGACACACTGCGTGAGGAAAGCTTGGCTGTTTTGCCAATGAAAGGGACAACAAGAGGAGAGGATTTATTCATGTCTTTCATGGAGTTTGCTAAAGAAAAAAAAACTACCGATGGATAAACTTATTTCTGTCTGTACTGATGGTGCACCCTGTATGTTGGGGAAGAACAAAGGATTTGTAGCGCTTCTCCGTGAACATGAAAAGAGAGCCATCCTAAGTTTTCATTGCATCCTGCACCAGGAGGCGCTTTGCGCTCAGACGTGTGGCCAGGAGCTTGGCGAGGTGATGTCTCTGGTCATTCGAGTGGTCAACTTTATTGTTGCCCGAGCTTTAAATGATCGCCAGTTTAAAGCTCTGTTAGAAGAAGTTGGGAATCATTATCCCGGTCTGCTTTTACACAGCAACGTGCGTTGGTTGTCAAGGGGGAAGGTGCTCAGCCGTTTTGCAGCTTGCCTGAGTGAAATCCGGACTTTTCTTGAAATGAAAGGCGTCAAGCATCCTGAGCTAGACAACACTGACTGGCTCCTGCAGTTTCACTATCTCGTGGACATAACTGGCCATCTGAACCAGCTCAATGTGAAAATGCAAGGTATTGGAAATACAATCTCATCCCTTCAACAAGCAGTGTTTGCATTTGAAAGCAAGCTGGAAGTCTTTCTCAGGGACATTGAAACAGGTCGTCTTCTGCACTTTGAAAGACTGCAACAATTTAGAGATGCATGCTTAGCAAGTGACTCCACTCAACATCTGGATCTCCAGCAGCTAGCTGGCTTTACGTTCAATCTCCTGCAGTCATTCAAAGCACGTTTTGGAGAATTTCGTGCGCGCACTGGTCTTTTCAAGTTCATCACTCATCCACATGAGTGTGCAGTGGACAAAATCGACCTGACATGCATCCCCGGGGTCTCTATCGGAGACTTTGAGCTGGAAGTTGCTGACCTGAAGGCATCAGACATGTGGATGAGTAAGTTCAAGTCACTTAATGGAGAGTTGGAAAGTCTTGCGCGACAGCGAGCAGAGCTGGCGAGGGAACACAAGTGGACAGAAATTAAAAATCTTCAACCTGAAGACCAGCTGATTCTTAAAACTTGGAACGAGCTTCCTGTGACATACCACACAATGCAGCGTGTGAGTATTGCCGTATTGACCATGTTTGGCTCTACATATGCATGTGAACAGTCTTTCTCGCATATGAGGAACATTAAGACCAACCTACGCTCACGTTTAACTGATGGAAGCCTCAACGCCTGCATGAAGCTCAACCTCACCACGTATGAACCAGACTACAAGGCCATCAGCAAAACCATGCAGCACCAGAAGTCGCATTAAAAGTAAGACATATTTAATTTATTATACGTTAAAAATACTATATGGCTCTCAATGAAATATATTTAGAAATATTTGGCTTTTATGGCTCTCCCAGTCAAAAAGGTTCCCGACCCCTGTACTAGAAAGACAGCTTTGGCAATATGTACATTGTTACGTCATGCAAATAAAGCCACTTGATTTGAATTTGAATTTGAATTGACAGGATAGCAGTTTCACAAAGGGTTGTTTTTTGTCGATTTGTTGAACGAGGTGGAGGGGGGGCATCCCCCGGGGGGCATCCCCCAATCCCATCCCAGTGAAATTCTCAAGTGCGTGTATCAAAAAGGCACCTGTTAAACACACCAGTGTCCCCAAGACAAAAAGTCATGCTGGGAGGTATTTGCAAAGTAGGTCAGTGATTAAAAAAAAAAAATTCCAAGATGTCTGTGAACGTTCTCATTCATCCAGGTCGTGGTTATCCAAAGGAGTTGAATCAAGTGCAAGTCCAGTTGCACTTGATTCAACTCCTTTGGATATTTCCAAGATAATCTTCAGACACCCTGTCCAACGATTGTTCCAACAACGTATAGCCTGGCACCAGAGAATATTGACACATAAAAGACATTATTTACCTTTCCATAACTGTTTTTCTTATCCAGACTTCCCTATCTAAAACAAGTCCATGAGTCAACACAATATTGCCAATGTGACCCAAATACTGAGCTGATGTTATCCACTCTCTGAGAGCGAACCTGGAAATTGTTTTGAAGATTACCTTAAACTGCTGAAAGCTGGTGTAAAGGTGGGTTAAGTCAACGCAAACACAGAGAAAATGTCGCGGGACTGCGTTTAGATGTTCTTATATTAAGTAGTTGGAGGCTGGGAATTATGGTGCGACAACACAGTCTCTGGCGTTAATTAGCCGGGCTAGGCTACGGGTTTAGCAACCCACCTTGCACTGCTCCTGCAGTCTGCAGACGATGACGGACGCTGGCTAGCCTGGCTGGGATGGTCTCACTCTGCAGACACTCGCACTGTCACTGGCTGCACACTCTGATCTCTCTCTGGGGGCTGGTAATCACTCTTACTGGTTCTATTATGGTCGTCGCTGGTTAGTCACTGTCTAGCGTCAGCTCAGTCGAGGTGTAGGAGTCAGGAATGTTACGTCTGATCGCTAACACGTTATGCTAAGCTAACACTGTGTGACAGTCTGTAAACCACTATAACAACTAACTCACGCTGTGCTGTGCAATGGATAACAATAGGCAGCACGCACGCATTCCTAAGTCTCTTCTCATTGGCTAACAGGGTCTCGCGTTACTTTAGTCAGACTGTCTGTCTGTCAGGGAGCTGTCCCGCAACACTACCCCCCCTTTAGATTGTTGAGTCCCTTCAACATAAAGATAAAATAACTCTGGGAACTAGAGTCGGAATTACACCCGGGACAAAACACCCGGCACACAACTAGGCCCGGAACTAAGGGCGTCAAAATAAACTGGTTGGGTGGTCACTATTAAAGTAGGACTCCTGTGACTAGCCTAGTAACCCCCTAAGTCAACTAGTCACGTCCGTCAAGATCAGTCTCGAACAGAGTCCCGGAGCCAGGCAGGCGGCCGGACTGGTCTGCCCCGTCTAGTGGTGGGGAGGGGCAGGGGCTCAGCAACGTCTGCTTCGGCTCCCTCTGGGTCAGGGGCGGAAGACTGCCCGCCTGGAACACGGGCTGCGGCCTCTCGGCGTCGAGTAGTGGTCGGCTCCCCTGGAGAACTGCTGGCAGCCAAGGGCGGAGACAAGGAGGGAGACACCTGGGCGCTCGTGGGGCTTTCATGGGGCTTTCGTGGGGCTTTCGTGGGGCTTTCATGGGGCTTGAGCTTGAGCCCGCTGGCTTGGACCCGCTCGAGGACGATGGCCAGGTTCTTCAACCCATCTTCAACACTGCGGCCAATGACGATGACGTCATCTAGGTACACGAGGAGGCTCTTCCACTGCAACCCGCGCAGGACAACCTCCATGGCCCTCTGGAAGGTGCCTGGCGCGTTGCAGAGTCCGAAAGGCATTCGGGCGTACTCGTACAGGCCATAGCGAGTAATGAAGGCCGTCTTGCATCGGTCAGCAGGATGGACTCCAATTTGCCAGTATCCACTCTGCATGTCTAACGTGGAGAACACGGTTGCGCCTTCCAGGGTGTCCAGACACTCTTCAATCCTTGGAAGCGGGTACGCGTCCTTCAGCGTCAGTTCATTGAGTCTTCGGTAGTCGATACACCATCGAACGCCTCCATCTTTCTTCCTCACCCGGACCACAGGTGAAGCCCACTCAGACGTCGATGGCGTTATCACTCCAGCCTTCAGCATTTCCTGGAGGTGCTGTTCCTCCTCTTGCTGGAACCCCAGTGGTGTGCGGCGGGTTGCCTGGCGTACTGGGCGTCCCTCTCCGGTGTCGATGCGGTGCTGGACAGCATCAAAACAGCCCAGGTCGTCGTTTGCTGCTGCAAAGACCTCCTTGTGCTTGACCAGAAGCTGCAGTAGGGCTCTCTGCTGCCCCTCTTCGAGCTCCTTACTGGCGGCTGCATACAGGGATGACAGATGGTCTGGTAGATCCAAGGCTGTTGCGGACTCCAGCCGTCGCACTGACACTTGTTCCTTCTCCGCCGGGTTCGTGGGGTTCGGCTCTAGGGACGGGGTTTCCTCTGCCTCAACCAACACGCCCAAGCAAACACCTCTCCTTAGGGTCACTTCGCGGGGCGACAAGTTGCATAGTCGCACAGGGACTCTCTTGGCAACGTCGACTACTACACTGCCTGAAGAGACTCCTTCTGCAAGGCCAGTGGGCTCCAGGACGGCAGAAATTCCTGGCTTTGGGCCTTCCACTAGACCCCAGACGTCGCGTTCGCTCTCCGCTGGTAAAGTCGAGGGGCACTCCAGCAGTACTCTGGAAACCGTGTACTCTCCTAGCGACCTGCCTATGACGACAGTGCCGATCGGTTCTCCATCAACGTGTACTTGTCCTCCGACCGAAACTGTGACTCTGGCGGCTAGCATAAAGTCCAGACCCAGGAGAAAGGGGTCGCGGATGGGTGCGACGTAGACGTCCCAGTCCTTGGTCTTACGGCCCAAGCGGATGGTGACTCTATACTTCGGAGTCTCGGTCATTTCTTTCCCCTCCTCCGCGTTCCTCAGGACGGCAGTCCCCACACTTGGCTGACCAGCTAGCTCCAGCTGACGGAAGGTGTCTTCAGACATGACGGTCGCCTCCGCGCCGGTGTCCACAACGCACTTGAGTTCCAGTTTGTTGACCGTGATGGGCACTACCAGACTAGGACCATCTCCTGCTGCTCGGTTTATGCGGGGTGCTGGCTGGCTATCGGCCTTTTCCTTGACGTGAGGGCTCGGTGAGCGGGAGGTGCAGTCTCGTTGGAAGTGGCCCTGGCCTCCACACTGGTAACAGGAGCCTCTAGGGGTGGCGCCCGGACTCGGTGATTGGTAACGCCGCTGCCCATTAGTGCTGCTCGCCGGCCGCTCTAGAGTTCTGCCCCGTTCCTCCTTCTTCTGTTCGGCTGTGTCGGATGTCAGCTGTGGGGGGGACGGTTTCCAGGAACGCCGCATTTCCTGCAGCAGCGCCGCTACCTCGGCTTTCAACTCCTTGATGTCAGCATTTAGGTCGGACTGCGTCGCGCCGGTGGCCGTCGATGTCGGGTTTGGCGCTCCCCCTTTACGCTCCGCTGGAGTACTGGTGACAAGGGGTTTGGGATGGTGACTTCTGTTGCGGCCATTCGCTACTGGGCCGACATTCTCCATTCCCGGGGGCAAAGCATATTCACGGGGTCTCACATCCGGTCCGTCTGGACGGGGGACCAGTGGAGTAGTTAACTCCATGTCCTGGACCTCCAATGTTGTATGCTATGACTGGCTCCATGGCCACTATCAAAGCCCTCCTGATAGCCATTGAATGGCTGCGGGGAACTAGGGAGCGGGTGGAGTCCCGTGCTCAATTGCTGCACAGCGGGAGGTTGGGGATGTGGCACAACTCGCCCGACAAGTACCCCTTTAAGCATGCACTTCACCTCCTCCATTGATTGTTCCTGCTTTTCTTGGTTAAGGAGGGACCGCTCAAACATTTGGGCTAGACGACACATCTGCTTTTCCATTTCGCTTTCCACAGCGCTATCCTCTCCCCCCCCCCTACAGCACCGTGCTCCACGTGCTCGATCTCCTCAGTAGGTTCCAACATCATCTAGATCACATGCAACGATGGCCTTGATAAAGTGCTACTGCACGTAATTAGCCGGTTGCTAGTTAGCAAGGACGCTAACGTAAATAGCAATAGCACCGCTATTCTGTATGGAGACAGAATGCAATCCAATTATCCCGCTTCTGACACCACTTGTCGCGGGACTGCGTTTAGATGTTCTTATATTAAGTAGTTGGAGGCTGGGAATTATGGTGCGACAACACAGTCTCTGGCGTTAATTAGCCGGGCTAGGCTACGGGTTTAGCAACCCACCTTGCACTGCTCCTGCAGTCTGCAGACGATGACGGACGCTGGCTAGCCTGGCTGGGATGGTCTCACTCTGCAGACACTCGCACTGTCACTGGCTGCACACTCTGATCTCTCTCTGGGGGCTGGTAATCACTCTTACTGGTTCTATTATGGTCGTCGCTGGTTAGTCACTGTCTAGCGTCAGCTCAGTCGAGGTGTAGGAGTCAGGAATGTTACGTCTGATCGCTAACACGTTATGCTAAGCTAACACTGTGTGACAGTCTGTAAACCACTATAACAACTAACTCACGCTGTGCTGTGCAATGGATAACAATAGGCAGCACGCACGCATTCCTAAGTCTCTTCTCATTGGCTAACAGGGTCTCGCGTTACTTTAGTCAGACTGTCTGTCTGTCAGGGAGCTGTCCCGCAACAAAAAGTTGTGCCGAAGACAAATATTGTTTCGGAAAAGATTGTCAACACCTCGTTCATTTTGAGTTCATTACCTGTCTCTCCTATCTATGTACATGTTTCCTCTTGGTAAAAAGCTTCTGTTACTGCTACCGCAGATTGTCTTTTGCTTCATGTAAAAGTGTTGTGCAAATAAGTAATCTGACTTTGCTTTCACATCTTCTGAAATGGCTTTAGTGGATGGTAGTTGGTTTTTTATACTACGGAAGATGATTTGTGGAGTACCGAGGACAGTGTGTTACTTTCTATGGGGTGGTTGGATTTGAGTTGTGTTTAGTCAGAGATTTTTGTTTAGTTTAAGTACAAACTTGTGAAAGTTATTTCGTTTACATGTAGTTAAATTGTAACATTGTTTGAATTGTTAGTTACATAAGTGAATCTGAGTATTGATAATAATAATGAGATTTATTCCAGTTCCGATCGTGTGTGATTTCTGTGTGCTTGATAAGGACTTTTATTGCGAAATTCTATTGGCGAGAAATGCGTGCATCCGGGGTCTCAGTTAGGGAGCTGCTGTGATTGGCTGATTTACGTTCTGGGGTGACGTCAAGAAAGTTAATACAGCTTCAGAGCGGGGACTCTTTAGTATGACGGGACGAGGACGGACTGGTGAGTGATTGCAAGAGTGAGTGAGTTATATTGTGTGTTAGCTTTGAGTTGAGGGTACTTGAATGATGTATGTTTGTATTTTGTGTGTTTTCTTTGTCAAGGTTCGTAACCTGTTGGTTAAAAATAAAGAAATTTTCGACCATTGAGTGACGTCCTGTTCATCCTCGCCTCAGCTGCGGGGCTTGTTTGAGAGTTAGCAGCACAGTTACGAACCACCACGACGGCAGAAGAGTTGCTGAACCGTCGCCTGGACGAGAAAGGTTGTGGTATCCATGTTGTTGGTGTAAACGTAATAAACCCGCACATAAGGCCACTAGGGTCAGCGGGCAGGTAGTGAAATGTCCCTTTCAACGACGTACCTGTTTGTAGCTAGCATGCTAGGTCAGGTCCGTGTAGCTGACTAACGTAAGGGCTCAGCTAGCAGTTTAGGAAGCTACCGCTGCTAGCTAAAGTAAGCACAGCTAGTAGGCTATGAAGCTAGTGTGCTAGCTAGCAATTATGAGAGTTAGCAAGGGAAAGCTAACGTGAGTTAGCATCGGAAGCTAACGTAAGTACCATAACAAGCTGACGTGAGCTAGCAAGGAAAGCTAGCCCAGCCAGTAGAATAGGAGCTGGTTAACTAAACCGCTACCTGCTGATGCCAGTGATCACATTTAGCAGCCGTCTAAATTAATGGCCTAAGCTTTAGCTTAGTTTTGAGCGTACCTGGGTAGCAAGCCGGCGGGGGAAGGTGAGACCTTCCCCACTTTATTTATTTGTGTTGTTTTCTATTTTGGGCGGTATCCCCGGGGGGACCCCTGGTGAGCCCGGTAACGCCGCTGAAGACTAGTCAGGCTGAGCTAGTCAGGGCAGAAGATTCTGAGCTAGTGTAGGCAGCTAGAGAGGGCGAAAGACTTTGAGTTAGAAAAGGAGATACAGGTACGCTCAGGGCTTAGCATCCAAGGTAAATCAATAAAAATGGAATCACTAAAGAAAGAGAGGACCAAAGTGAAGACGGCGTTCACGAAAAGAGCCAACTACATCCTTAGAATGGCAACAACCATGGTTCGAGATGAGCTGAAAGTTGAGTGGAAATCATTTTCTGATGATGCAAAAAGGGTTCTTTCTGCAAATGATGACTATGAGGCTGGCTTGCTAGCTGAAGCGACGGATGACGCGGAGGCACTGGATGGGCAGCTCAAAGCAGACATAGAGAGAGTAACCAGAGAGTGTGAGCTCAAAGTTGAAGAGGTGAGACGGGCAGTCAAGTCCAGCCTTTGGTCGAGATATGCGGAGACCGAGCTAATATCTGCCATTGGACGGGCAGAAAGAAGCTATGAAAGCGCTGAAGGAGTCAGCCTGAAAGGAGTAACCTACAGCAACGGTAAGGAGCAAAACGCACTCTTGGAAGGTCTCATCGCCAAGGCAGAAAATCTGCCGGCTGTCTGGGAAGAGTGGATCCCTGAAGGTGTTACGTGCGACATGAGTAAGCGGCTTCGGGTGCTGGAGGACAAGAGAAACGAGCTCTGGATCAGGTGGTTGGCAGAATTCGGCAGGGCCAGGAAAAAGGAGGCCGATGAGATCGCCGAGACTGAGAAGAGAGCCACTGAGGCCAGGCTAAAGGCTGCCGAAGTTAGCGCCGAGTCTGAGGAGAGGGCTGCGGAGGCCAGGAAAAAGGCTGCTGAAGCTCAGCAAAGGATGGCAGAAGCTGCCGAAGAAGAGCGTGCTGAGCTAGCTAAGGCTCAGCGGAAAGCATGGGAGGAAGCACATAGCGCCAGTATGGCAAGCCTGGGAGCGGGAGGCGCGCAAGCAGCAGCCAAACCGAGAGTGCGCCTCCAACCAACAAGACTACCGACGTTCAGCGGTTGCATGAGAGACTTCCACCGATGGCGAAGAGACTGGGAAAGTCTGCAGAGGCAGGGAGATCCGTCAGAGTCACCGGAAGTGAAAAAATTCCAGCTCCTAGACAGCGTGGAAGAAAAAATCGCCAAAGACCTCAGACTTTCGAGCTATGATACTGCAGGAGAAATGTTCAGGGTCCTAGAGAACCGGTTTGGGAACAAGACTACCATCGCGATTCAGATAATCAGGGAGTTGGAGAAGTTTCCAGTGGTGAAAGGAAACCAACCAAGGAAGACAATTGATCTGATTCAAGCTGTGGAGAAGGCCCTGACCGATCTGACGGATCTCGGAAATACTGATGCCATAAAGAATCCGCTGGCAATGGAAACTATAGAGAGCAAACTACCTGACAGTGTGAAGATGGACTGGCTCAAATTCGAAACCAAACCCGAGAACGGTGTCACCGCTGATGGTCGCTTTAATGCTCTCTTAAAGTTCCTAAAGGAGCAAGAAGCGGTTTTCGAAAGGCTGGAGCAGTTAAGAGTGTCAGAAGAGCCTGAGAAATCGAGCAAACCGGAAAGGAGGGCGTTCACAAGGGCCACAGGAAGGAATTTGGCAAAAGAGGAGTGCAGCGTGTGTGGAGATGAGAAACACGGAGGCAGGATCTTCTTCTGCGAGAAGTTCAAAGGGCTGAGCCTAGCCGAAAAGAAAGACGTCATCGAAAGGAATGGAGCCTGCAGGAGATGCTCGGCATCCCATGGTCCGGATGGAGAATGTAGTAACAGGTTCCTCTGCAAGAAGAAGTGCTGCCAGACAAGAGACGGCTCAGACCACCACTACCTCTTGTGCTCCGTGGAAGGAGGGCACAAAAGTGATGAGAAAAAGATGGAAGAGCAAGAAGGGGGAAAGAGAGACACAAAGGCAGGAAGGCTCTCAAAAGAACAAGAGAAGGCCCTAGCTGATGTCTCCCCTGAAGTAGCGGAAAGGGTAATAAGGGCATTTACCAACAAGACAACAGCGTCAATGAGAGCGAGCACAAACGGTGATGGTCGCCTTGAAGAAAGGGGTTTGACAGAGCATCCAGTGCTTATGATGATCATGGAGGTCACAACCAATGGAGGTCAAACTATTGGGACCCTGATGGACCTTGCGTCTGACACTAATTACATTCCCACCAAGCCGCCAACAGACTCCGACTGAAGGAGAGAAGGTACTGCTGGTCGTGCATGGAGTTGGTGGAATGAAAGTAAGAGTCCAGACAAAAAGGTACTTGCTCAAAGTCAGAATGTGGACTTCAGAGAATGAGTTGAGTCCCCACCAGATCGTCTGTTATGGACTGGACGAGATCGCACAAGCAGACCATGTCGTTAGCCCGCGGCAGCTCAAGAAGTTCTTCCCGGAGGTCAAGACAGAGGAACTGGTCAGGCCAAAGAAAATCGAACTCTTAATCAGCCACCGAGAGGGTAGGCTTGCTCCGCAGCGGATGAAGACAGTGGGAGACCTGGTGTTGTGGGACGGCCCACTGGGCAAGACTGTGGAGGGAGCGCACCCTGATCTGTTCGAAGAGGTGAAGGTATCCATTCACAACTCAAAGACACATTTTGCACGCTCAATGAGAGCAAAAGTGATCAAGGTCGAAGAGATTTCCAGAGAGCCAAATAGCTCCAGAGAGGAAACGCTGGGCCTGGAGCAATAGAGTGGTGAGGAGATCAGGAACATGGCCACAACCAGCAAGGAAGTTCTTGAGTGGTGGAAATGGGACAGCATCGGAGCTGCCTGTGAGCCGAAGTGTGGAGGATGCCGGTGCGGGAAATGCCAGCCAGGGGGGAAGGAAATGACTCTAGCTGAAGGGAAGGAACTAGAAAAGATCAAGGAAGGCCTGACCTATGTGGCTACTGACGACCACAGTGACTCGCCGCACTGGAACGCGGGATACCCCTGGACTGAAGACCCGGCTTCACTTCCAAATGACAGGAAAGTGGTGGAAGCGACATTCTTGAGAACTGAAAAGCGCCTCATGAAGGACCCATTGTGGAGAGCTGCTTACGCAGCCCAAGTACACGAGATGATGGAAAGAGGAGCAGCCATCGAGTTAAAGAAGGACACGATCAGCAGTTGGAGAGGACCAGTTTGGTACGTAAGTCACCTAATCGCACCAAACCCTCACTCTGTCACCACGCCAGTGCGGCTCGTCTGGAACAGTAGCCAAGAATTCAAAGGGACAAGCATGAACAACATCCTGTTGAAGGGTCCGGATGTGCTAAATCCAATCCGGGCGGTTCTGCTCAGGTTCAGAACAGGAAAGCATGCAGCCGTAGGAGACATCAAGAAGATGTACAATTCTGTGTGGCTGAACGAAAGAGAGGTTCACCCTCATCGGTTCCTCTGGAGGGACTCACCCGAGGAAGAGATCAGAGACTTCGCTATCACTCGGGTCAATATTGGAGACAGGCCAGCGGGATGCATAGCGCAGTTGGTCATGAGGGAAACCGCAAGACTGCCCAGGTTCTCTCACATGAACGACGAGAGAAGAGTGCTTGAAGAGGACAGCTATGTGGACGACATCCTCACGTCCCACAATGACCCAGAGAAACTGGACAAGATCACAAGAGGAGTGGAGGAGATACTCTGGGCCGGAGGCTTCTCGCTCAAACCGTGGGTTCGGTCCGGTCAAAGTAGGTGCGAGGGTAGTCAGGTTGGGCAAGCTGTTAAAAGCCCAAGTCCAGAGTCCGGAACCCTGGTGTTGCCCAACCAGCTAGGGCAGGAAGACAACAAGGCTCTTGGTGTCGGATACTACGTGGACAGCGACAGACTCTTCCTGATGGTTTCAATCACCTTCTCCAAAAGAAAGCAGAAGATGAGGACGGGGGTCGACCTCTCAGAGAAGGAGATAAAGGAGAAAACGCTAAACCCTCAGACCAGACGGGAGCTCCTAAGCCAGGTAGCAGGGCTCTACGACCCTGTTGGTGTAGCTACCCCGGCCAAAGCGAGAGGGGCCATCTTGGTAAGGAGAACCTTCCAGGAGACTGGGGGAGGAGACTCCATGAAAGACACGTGGGACAGTCCCCTTCTGACAGACCTCTGGGCAGATGCCATCAAGCTTTTTGAAGAGTATGTGCGGCTTCGTCAAATCAGTTTCGAAAGGAGCCTTACTCTTCCTGGATGGAGGGGGAGGCCGTGGGGCATCACGTTTTCAGATGGGAGTGATGACGCCTTCGGAGCTGTTCTGTACCTGAGGTGGGAGACGTCTACAGAGGCGGACATCCGCCTTGTTGAGTCAAAGGCCAAGCTGGCGCCCCTTGACCAGAAGGGCGAGGTGGTCAAAGCAGAGTTCTGCGGCGCCGTCTTCGCTGCCAGGCTGAGAGGTTTCTGGGAGAGGCAGGATCGACTTGAGGTGGAGAGATGGTTCCACTTCGTAGACAGCCAGACTATCCTGGGAGCTATCCAGAGGGAGAGTTACGGGTATCAGACGTTATTCATGAACAGGGTCGGGGAGTTTCAGAAGGCTGGGCCAGTAGCTGACTGGTGGTGGATCTCAGGAGATCTGAACGTCGCCGACCTCATCACCCGAGGAGGTCCTCTAGAAGACCTGGGTGAGGGCTCCATTTGGCAAAAGGGTCCTGAGTTCCAAGTGAGGCCGGTAGAAGAGTGTCCCATGAAGTCCGCGGCGGAGGTGGCGGCCAGCACCAGAGAGGCTGTGAGTAAGCTCCAGCGGAGGGCATTCACAGTGGCTTTCACTAGAGCCCAGTGGAAGAAGACGGCAAATCCTGTCCAGGGGCGTCTGGATGGGACTGACGAGGCTCCTGTGCACACGGTGAAGGAGGAAGAGTCGACCTCCGCTGAGATTGAAAACAAGGAGAGGCTCTGGGGCGCGGCTATCGTTGATCTGGTTGAGCCTGAAAAGTTCAGTAGCTTGGCCAAGCTCTGTGGGGTGATCGGTTGGGTTCGCCGAGCTGTTAAGAGACAGATGATTCGCGGGAGAGCCATGGAGAGAGCAGAGTGGGAGGCTAAGCACTCGAGAGAGAAGGTGCGCAAGCCAGTTATCGATGTGGGGGAGGTCAGAGCTGCCTTTTGGGACCTATGCTTGGCAGCCCAAGAGGGGGTAGCTTTCCCTGAGTCTACATTGAACAGGCTTGTAGTCGTCAGAGAAGAGATGTCAGGACTACTGTTGTGCTATGGAAGGGTCCAGACCACAGGAGAGACAGGAGTGCCACTGGTTCCGTATGGACCATGGGTAAGCACCCTGCTGGCAGCGAGCGACCCTGTGATGCTGGCCGTGCCTCTTCGGGGGGACCTGGCTCCGGGGTCGTTAAAGACTTACAGAAGAAATTAAAGAGTTAACCGAAGAAACACCACCAAAGAGAAAGCGGTGATTATTAGTGTGGTCTCCTTAGGTCTAGAGTCCAGTAGACCAAGTGGGAGGTGTGTTACTTTCTATGGGGTGGTTGGATTTGAGTTGTGTTTAGTCAGAGATTTTTGTTTAGTTTAAGCACAAACTTGTGAAAGTTATTTCGTTTACATGTAGTTAAATTGTAACATTGTTTGAATTGTTAGTTACATAAGTGAATCTGAGTATTGATAATAATAATGAGATTTATTCCAGTTCCGATCGTGTGTGATTTCTGTGTGCTTGATAAGGACTTTTATTGCGAAATTCTATTGGCGAGAAATGCGTGCATCCGGGGTCTCAGTTAGGGAGCTGCTGTGATTGGCTGATTTACGTTCTGGGGGTGACGTCAAGAAAGTTAATACAGCTTCAGAGCGGGGACTCTTTAGTA
Source organism: Lampris incognitus (assembly GCF_029633865.1). Taxonomy (NCBI): domain Eukaryota; kingdom Metazoa; phylum Chordata; class Actinopteri; order Lampriformes; family Lampridae; genus Lampris; species Lampris incognitus. The sequence goes on from NC_079212.1 coordinate 122,720,616, forward strand.
TGACGGGACGAGGACGGACTGGTGAGTGATTGCAAGAGTGAGTGAGTTATATTGTGTGTTAGCTTTGAGTTGAGGGTACTTGAATGATGTATGTTTGTATTTTGTGTGTTTTCTTTGTCAAGGTTCGTAACCTGTTGGTTAAAAATAAAGAAATGTTCGACCATTGAGTGACGTCCTGTTCATCCTCGCCTCAGCTGCGGGGCTTGTTTGAGAGTTAGCAGCACAGACAGAGGTTCGGTTCTTCCTGGGTATATTCTTTGGTAGATAAGATTATTTATCAGAAGAGAAAACGTTTTAATGGGAAAGTGTGCTTCGGCATATGAATGCAATCTGAGGTTTTGTTGCCACCCTTTGCCACCAGAGGTCCCCTTTTCATCACAACACACCGATCATTACCATGCCAGTGTCCACGTTGTGTCAAATTTGGTATTGTGATAACATTAATATAAAAAGGCGATACCCACATCAGAAATTTTCCCTCGCACAGCTTTACAGGTTGTGTGTGTGTGTGTGTGTGTGTGTGTGTGTGTGTGTGTGTGTGTGTGTGTGTGTGTGTGTGTGTGTGTTTAAGTAGTTGAATGTGTGTGCAAGCATGAATATATGCCTTTGTGAATGAAACAGGCCTGGGGCAACAGTAAGTCAATCTGCACACAGTCAGCTGTGCATAGAGCAGAGGAGCATAGAGTCAATTATGTAGTTAACGTGAGGGAAAAAAAAGTGGCTGGTATGGTGGCAGATATGATGGATCACATACTGTTTGCTGAGTCTGAATTTTAATTCTGAGACAGTGTCTCAAAGGCTCACATAATTGGGAAGCTTGCTTGAATAAGTTTAGAGAGTTGCAGGAGCTTAACACAGATCATCATTAATGTATTGTTTAGCAAGGCTTTCCAAAGCTCACTAAGACCTTGTAGTTATTAAAGATGAGATTCTGTTGATTCCAGTAGTTTTATTAACTTGCCAAAGACATTACATTGGTTTTAACTATGGGTCATGGTGAGACGTGGTCTCACACACACACACAGACACACACACACACACACATATGTATGTGTGTGTGTGTGTGTGTGTGTGTGTATATACATATATATATATATATATATATATATATATCTCAACACAGATACAGGAATATATTCCGCTCCTCATTAGCTGAGCACTTATAACACCATTGATGGTTTTGGGAAAAAAATGCTATATATATATATATTTCAATATTGATAGATAGATTAGATAGATAGATTATTAATATATAAATATACACACACACACACACACACGCACACACACATATATATATATATATATGAAGAACCCCGCTACAATGTAGCAGTTTGGTTATCCACCTGTCTAAATCTCCCTCCTCTTCATCCTGCCAGCTAACCGCCTTCCCCCTGCCCCTAACTCCCCCACTCCAACTCCCTCCCCCCAAATGCTCAGAATCATCTGAAATGCCGAGAAAAGTGGTTTTTAGCAATTTTTAGAAAATGCATATTTTGCATAATTATGCATAATTATTATAATTATATTTTAATTTTCTGCTTTTTTCTGGTCCTCTCTGGAACAATACCTACCACCTCCAAAAAAAATTAGGATCATAAGTGCATTTTTGCAAAAAAGCATATATTTTGCATAATGCCAAAACATTTGTCCCAGAAATTTTTTTTTATATAGGTGAAAAAATCAAAGATGCTCAGAATCATCTGAAATGCCGAGAAAAGTGGTTTTTAGCCATTTTTAGAAAAATGCATATTTTGCATATTTATGCATAATTATGCATAATTTTAATTTTCTGGGATTTTTCCCTTACTCTCTGAGACAATACCTACCACCTCCAAAAAGAATTAGGATCATAAGTGCTTTAGTTTTTGGTCCTGCTATCTACACTAACTAACACACACACACACACACACACACACACTAACACCACACACACACACATTACGAAAATATATGAGTATATATATATATATATATATATGTGTGTATATATATGTGTATATATAGTCTTTGTACACTATGTGGCCAAAAGTGTGGAAACCCAAACATCACACTGATATGTGCTTGTTGTACATCTTATTCCAAAACCATGGGCATTAATTTGGAGTCGGTCCCCCCTTTGAAGCAAAACAGCCTCCACTATTCTTCGAGGGCTTTCCACTTGATTTTGGAACATGGCTGTTGGGATTCGCTCCCATTCAGCCACAAGAGCATTTGTAATGTTGGGCACTGAAGTTGGGGAGAAGGCCTGGCTCACAGTCGGTGTTCCAGTTCATCCCAAAGGTTTTGGATGTGGTTGATGTCAGGTCTCTGTGCGGGGAAGTCAAGTTCTTTCCCACCACACTTGGCAAACCATGTCTACATGAACCTCACTTTGTGCACGGGGGCATTATCATGCTGAAACAAGAAAGGGCCTTCCCCAAATTGTTGCCATAATGTTGGAAGCACACAAGAATGTTGTTATCTGCTGTAGCATTAAGATTTCCCTTCACTGGAACTAAGGTGCCAACCCCAAACCATGACAAACAGCCTCAGGTCATTGTTCCTCCTACTCCAAACTTTACAGTTGGCACTATGCATTCAGGTTCCCCTGACATTCGCCAAACCTAGATTGGTCTGTCAGACCGCCAGATAGTGAAGTATGATTCATCACTGCAGCGAACACGTTTCCACTGGTGTGCTTTACACCACTCCAGCCGACACTTGGCATTGCACATGGTGATCTTAGGCTTGTATGTGGCTGCTTGGCCATGGAAACCCCATTCATGAAGCTGCCGATGAACTGTTCTTGTGCTGACGTCGCAACATTCAAAGTCAGTGTTGCACAAACAAGTGAAAAGAAGGCCATTGAAAGATGTGTGTGCATGTGTGTGTGTGTGTGTTGTAGCCATCTAAAAAGCAAATAACAAACAGGACTTATCGGTGTGTGTGTTGAAAATAAATGCCTTGCACTTGCAGCATATAGAAAATGGCTCATACTGTCAGAAGGGTTTGACACTTGACATCTCTTCTTTCCACCAGCTGCAGCCTGGAAAGAAGAAAAGTCAAATCTTTGTCAGTGTTGACAAACAAATAAGCTCAGTAGTCAAAACAAGTGTTTTTCAATTACGACTTCTGGGGAAAGTAAAGGCCTATCTCCCTCCGAATGATCTTGAAAGGGTAATTCATGCGTTTATTAACTCTCGTCTAGATTATTGTAACTCATTGTATGTTGGCGTAGCTCAGTCGTCGCTTCGTCGCCTGCAGCTTGTACAAAATGCAGCTGCTCACCTTCTGACAGGAAAGAAGCGACGTGATCACATAACGCCTGTACTGGCCTCCCTTCATTGGCTTCCTGTCTGTTTTAGGATCCAGTTTAAGATTTTATTACTTGTTCTCAAGTCGTTAAATGGGCCGGCACCATCTTATTTATCTGAGCTAATACATCATCATACACCAGTCACTCAGGTCAACAAACCAGATGCTTTTACACGTTCTGAAATCCAGGCTTAAGAACAGCGGCGACAGAGCCTTTGCAGTGGCTGCCCCTGATCTCTGGAACAACTTACCAGCACACATAAGATCTGCTCAGACCCTAGAGACTTTTACATCTTGGTTAAAGACCTACCTCTTCTCGCTGGCATTCAATTCAAGTTGAGCTAGACACCGTGATTTTATTGTGGAAATATACTTTTACTCTTGTGTTTTATTGTTTACATTTTAATTCCTTTATTTTACTTTGACATGTATTTTTATATTCATATGTGTTACTTATTTTATATTGTATTTTAAGCTTGTGCAGCACTTTGGTTCAACTGTGGTTGTTTTAAATGTGCTATATAAATAAACTTGACTTGACTTGACTTTATCACTTCAGGATGTTAGAGCAACTTTTGTCTTTCTGCTATTATCACTCGACAAACATATACAGGACAGCCCCCCCCCTTCCCATTTAATTTTGAGGTGTCACTAGTGCTTTTCCAAGCTCTTCCAGAAAGAGTCCCCTCCTGTGGAGCTTTGTATCATCCCCGTTTGGAGACAGCTCCATCCAGATCGGGACGACAAAAGCCTTACAGGTTAATATGTCCAAAATGTGGTAAATGACAACAGCCTTTCAGCCTCAATATTTCTTTCCCAACATTGTCATGATAATAAATAATGCAAGCGAGGGTACAGTGCTGAAAGAACTTGAAACAACATTTGAACAGGAGGATTAATTTGTAAAAAAAACAACAACAAATGAATATCAAGCTATACCACTCATCATAACAGAACAAATTAATTTGGTGTTCCCATTTTTATGACAGTAGTCATAATTCCTGTCTACAGATTCCATACCTATAAGTGTTAAATTGAAATCAGTTGCTTCTATTTAGGCTAAAAATGACTTAAAAAAATAAAAAACTGGAAACGTGATGAGTTTAAGACACTGTTCCAACATGTTCGGATAGTAGAATAATGATGCTAAGCCATGAATTATAAGTACTTTCCAAATTAACTTAGTAGACGAAGACCAAGGCCCTGAGCAACAAGGAACTTAAACTCAGAAAAGAATGGGATAAGATACTGAATCACCACTTAACATGGTGATCATCAACGTTTAACATTTTCTGTCTTTATATATATACATATATATACATGTATGTATGTACACACACACGTGTGTGTGTGTGCATTATCAGCATTGATTGCTTTTTTTTACATGGTGATGCTGGTCGCAGGCTTATGTGGTGGCGTCTGGACACTGCTTGGCATCCTCCTCATCATATTCTTCATATATTTTATAATTCAATTATAATGCTGTTATCCTCTTTCAGTGTTGTGTTCTGCAAATTGTGTAAACACAACCTCCATTGCACGCTGTCCGTCTTGGGAGAGATCCCTCCTCTGTTGCTCTCCCTGAGCTTTCTTCCTATTTTGTTCTCCCTGTTAAAGGTTTTTTTTAGGGAGTTGTTCCTTAGCCGATGCGAAGGTCTAAGGACAGGCTGTTGTGTTGCTGTAAAGCCCCTTGAGGCAAATTTTTAATTTAATAATAAAATTGATTTGACATTCATTGTCTGTTTTCTTTCATGGTCAGTGAAGGAAAAGGATCTCTCTACCTGAACTTTCTGTGCTATGCTGTGTGTGTGTGTGTGTGTGTGTGTGTGTGTGTGTGTGTGTGTGTGTGTGTTGGAATGGTTAATTTTGAACCCAATATTACCTAGAACTGGGTTTCCTAATAACTTAAATAATTTTTCTATCCTTCCTGACAGTTGACATTTGAAAACGACTGTAGCGGTGTAGCGGTCCTTATATGGCATGAATGTGCAACTCTGTAACAGGCAACCCTATTTTTAAATGCATTTGTACCAGAAAAGTGAAAAAGTTTGTCAGTGTCACTGTGTACTGGCTGTATGGAGACAATAATTATTGGTAGCTTGCTTAAAGCATTTTAGTTACAGCTTAACCCCCCCCCCGCCCCACTCTGTCTTCATACACAAATACATGGATAAATGAAAATTATAACTTTTCTAATGGGTATACATGTTATCAAATAATCCAAAGTAGACAAATAAAAGAGATGAATAAATCAAACAAATATAATTGAACGCGTGAACATTAAGTTTAAAGATGGGAAACTAGGGTGTTCTTCTACTGGTTAAATGACGTTATTCTTACGTTAGTTAAATGACGTTGTGGGTCGTAAGAAGAAATGCCTAGAAGAACCGATATTTCTCCGTCAGCAGAATGAATCAGACTCAAACAAAAACCATGTTCATGATTAAACAGCTCCCTCTCCCCAAACATAAGCGAGCGCTGATAATATTCTTCCCCATTATTTTGCAGTAATAGGTCAAATTCCTTGTTTTCGCAGCCCGTGCCCGCCGACTAATAAAACGGGCCGTTTCCTGGAGAATCGGTCCGCTTTGTACACACGCAGACGGAAGGAGAGCGTTCGTCGAGCGGAAACCAATGAGAAGTCTCATCTCCGGGCGAGCCTCCACTCTCTAGGCCAATCAGAGACGCGGAATTGGACCCGTGCCTCCGAGAGTACAGCAATGCGGTCATGTGACGGCGTCGAGAAAAGAATGCCAACATGGATCCGTGGCAAGGACGGGAGCCCTGTTATAACCACAACACGACGGAGTAAAACGCAATCGACGGAACGCTCCGTTTTGTCCTTTTAGAGTTTTATGTTGTTCCCCCCCATAATTAAAGCCGGTAGGTTCATAATCGAAAACGGATTACTTTGGTAATATGGCTTTGTTGGCTCGACGAATATAAATAGAATTTCGACCCGACCGAACTTGAGACTCGTGAATTCCCGGGAAGGCAGTGGTGTTCAGGTGGCTTACCATGTGCCCAGCGCCTCTCCTTGTGTTGCGGTAAAACTGTTGGTCAAAAAGATTATTTGCGCTTTGCTTTTGCTTTGTTTGTCCGAACGTCATTTGCGTCTGTATTTTTTTTATTCATTTTTTTGGCATCGTGCGGATGGGTGCGTCGCAAGGGGCCGTGTTGACGGAACGCGTTATGTGTACAAGTATTGGGCCTGCGTACGTCTGCTGCAACATGTGCGTGATGGTCAGATAGATGTTGCGTGATGTCGGCAAGAGCGACCCGGATTATTTCCGGATTCCTTCATTACTGCACTGTATACTTGTGTCCGAACTCATAGAATACCACGCGTAGGCTCCCTTGTAAATGTTTTTTTTTTCCGAGCTCAAAGCTTTCAAGTTGGTGATAACGCATCCATCTCGTTGGTACTTTCTCAGGTTTGTCGTATACTGTATTCCTGGCGTCCTCTACACTGTCTGGAGTGGATCAATGGTGTCTGTCAGCAGCCGAACGCTGATTTTGGAGAATGACTTGTTTAAGGACAGTGGCAGCCTGTTATCCCTGGGCCTGGGAGAGGAAGCAGGCAGCAGTTCAGCCTCCTGTTATAGCTCAGAAGCTGGAGAGCTGGGAGCTATGCTCAGCTCTAGCCCTGAAGAGGAGGAGGAGGATGAGGAGGAGGATGGCATAGATGAAGGGGCTCATCTGCGGATTTTTCTAGGACCAGAGAGAGAAGAGGAAATCAGCGATACTTGCCATGACCCCAGGCTGCCAGAATTCCCTCTCCAACTGCCCTCCCCATTCTCCCCGACCCTGGAGGACATAGAGGAGTTCCTGAGGGAAAAGATGGAACCTGTCAGAGAGGGGCTCATGGCATCTAAAGGCGAAGCCTCTTCCTCCCCCTGCAACTCCACTGAGCCTCCATCCTCCTCTGAACCCTCTTCTGCCTCACCTGTGACACAGAGTGACCCTGGGTCCACTGCCTCCCAGTGGAATCCCAGTCCAAACTTCCCTCAGAATCAACACAGCTGTCCCAGCCCTACTGACCTGTCCACTTCTCCCCCGATAACATCTTCACCCATCTCATCAGCCCCTACGTCAACCACCTCAGCCCCGCCAGTACTTTTGGGGGCTCCATTAGTTTTCAAGCTGCAGTCACTGCCTCTAGCTCAGCCCCAAACACAAACAGTGTCTACTCCTGGGGGCCCCAGTGGCATTCAACTTACACATCTAGTCGTGGGGCTCCAGGGTACCACAGGGCAAAATTTCACCCTGCTGGCCCCACAGGTGCCTTCTGTCCCTGCCACTATTGTGTCTCATAACAGCGGCAATGCAGGTGGAGCTGACCAGAAGTATGTGAAAATTGCCCCTCTCCCTATCACAATGAGGACTTTGGAGATTACAGGGATAACAGGGGTTAAGTGCCAAGGCAGTGGCCTGTTGAAGGCAGTGGCCCCCCGGGTGTCCAGAGCACCAGCTACAGAGACTCTGAGGGTCCATAAATGTTCCCACCCAGGCTGTGAGAAGATGTACACCAAAAGCAGCCACCTGAAAGCCCACTTCCGTCGGCATACAGGAGAGAAACCCTATACCTGTAGTTGGCCTGATTGCGGCTGGAGGTATACGTCATGATGAGTAGTTAAAAAATCACTGGCATTTACAGTAAAATAGATATATAACTGGGCAAAAATAGGATATTAACTGTAAATAACATCCATATTTCTGCTCTTATTTTGCCAGGTTCAGTCGGTCAGATGAACTGTCGCGTCACCGACGCTCTCACTCTGGAATCAAGCCATATGAGTGCTCACTGTGTGACAAGAAGTTTGCCCGCAGCGACCATTTATCTAAACACACTAAAGTGCACCGCAGTTCAAGGCCCAGCAGGATCATCAGAGCTACAGTGTGACACTTTGACCAGGCTCAAACCCCAAGCTCAGCTTAGCCCTGCTTTAGTAAAGCCAAGTTACTCATGGACTCCCTCAGGGCTTTGGTTCCCCGTGAGCAGAGCTCACAAATGAATCTCGAGAGCTGGCTGTTGTTTCTCTTGCACCTTTGATGCTCCCTATTATTTTTGTGCCGTTTGCTCTCATATCTTTTGTTGGTCAACCTCCCTGCTCCTTAAGAGCACATGCTTATCACAGTGCTACAGTAAGCTAAAAGCCACCTCAGGAAAAAAAAGACTGGCTGCAGAAAATTGATTTCTGGCCTTGATACGGGCAGGGAAGACACACATGTAGGTGCTAACCTGATAAGATGACAAATCCACAAAAGAAGCCAGTCTTAACGTCAGAGACCTGTGTTTCTTGTAACCTGTTGCTAAACACTGCTATTTGTGCTCTGTTGCGCTTAAGTACATTTCACTTGGGTGGAACTTTCAAATTTTCACATTCTCCTGGAATTACATATAGAGTCCTGTAATCAGGAGTGGAAAACTAATTGCTTGACAAGACTAAATGAGTCTTGACTTGTCTACAACTTTGGTAACAGAAAATAATTCTCAAACTAATCGTGTTTTACTCATACACCCTCATCTTTTATCATAATCTACCCTGTTTTATCTATATGCCTTTTATGAAAACCCGATATCCCCCTAATCTTGATTGATGCCTTTGTCCATGCCACAGAACCCTCACTTGAGCCTACTTTTAGTGCTGTTACCTTAAAATTGCTCCTACTTACCTTTTGATTCTGAACACAAATTTCAGAGACAGAAATCATTGTGTTGTTTTGAGCGCACAAAAGTGACACCATTGTTGTGTGACCTACAATTTATAAGATCATTGTTCTCGTTCTTGAAAGCTCAGTCAATTAATGTGCCCCCGTAAATACTTGATGTATTTCTTGTAACTTTTGGCTTGACAATGCAAAGTGCAGCATTTCACTGCACTTATTTAAGGTAATGGTATTGCCTTTAACCCTTTGTTGGTTCTTGCACCAAGGAAAGCTAAGGATTTTAAACCTGAAAGTTTATCTCTATTTGATCATGTGCATTAACTTACGCAAAAGGACAACAATAACGTGTACATGTAGCCTTTGAGTGGATTTTTTTTCTTGTTTTTATCAGAGTATTTTCAATCAGCACATTAAGCTATTTTGTAATTTTTTTGGAAGAGGTTTTGGTCTATCATGTGAGTTTGATTGTAGCGTGATCAATCTGGAATGTCACTGAATGGTTATGATCCCCAGGGATTTGGAGCCCTACTCTACTCGTTCACAACCTGTTAAGCTAAGTCTGCTGGTCTCAAGTGCAATTGTGCTAGTGGAAAATGGAAAAGGTCGATGTGTTCTACGGCAATTCCACAAAATGTATTGGAAGGTCCCATTGATGTTGAAATGTACTGTATTAGCTAGTGCTTTTACCATTATTGATTATATGGTCTAAAAAATGTATGCTGCTTGTTAACTGGTGCTACACATATGTGGATGATTTGGCCTAAATAGAGCACATAGATGAATAAAAAGAGCTCAAATAATTGGATCTTCTCCACTGGACCAGCAGATATATGTATTCATGACTACACACATAGGTTACAGGCAATCTTACCTTATGATGTGCAAATGTGGTGCTTTTTGGATAATGCACGAAGCAAAGTGCTATTACATGTAGCAATGCACAGTTATATAGCAATCACCCTCATGTATTTGTGCCGTTTCATTGATATGTTAAGTTTCATTTGCTTTTTGGATAATGCACAAAGCAAAGTGCTATTACATGTAGCAATGCACAGTTATACAGCAATTGCCCTCATGTATTTGTGTTGCTTCATTGATATATTAGGTTTCATTTTTCTAAAATGTGCTTAATCAAGAGACCCATTTAATCAGACAGACGGACAGACATGTTTATCTGTCTGAACCAGAGATGTCTTTGTGTCTGAGCCTCCCCAGGCTGCTTCTACTGACCTACATCTAGATCTGTATTCTCCAATTATCCGGTTTTCTCTGTTTCTCTTTCATCCCAGCTGTACATCTGTTGGTATACAGGCTGTATTTTTTTGATTACCAGAAATGCTATTTTCCTATATACGTAAATAAACTGCAAGAACTCATTAAAACTGATTTATATGCATCTTTGTCATTTTAGGGATGTTTATTCAGTCTATTTGTGAGTCTGTTTGAGTGTTGGAAGGAATCAAAATTGAACAAACCATTTCCATTGTCATGTCAGACAAATTTATGATAGCATAGAAATATGATGGTTGTGCTACCTGTCACAATGACCTGTATAATTAATCAAGGTTAGGAACCACAGACGGTAACCTACTCCTGATTTGTAAACCACACTTAAACTAGTCAATTGGTCTATGCCATGATGCTCAGCAACTGTGTCTGCAGAAGAATAGTAAAACTTCAGTTTGTTCGGCACCATACAATGGCAATGATTATAGCAGTGAGTAGGTGCTTCAATAACAACATCAAGGGCATTCCTTAATGTCAATGTCGGCACAGGAAATGTGGCCAGCAGATTTCGTTTCTGTAGCCACCAGCATGTTTCAGTGTGGTTGCAAAGCTATCGCAATGCCGTGGAATGTCAGAGAGCAATACATGGATAAAGAAGAGGGTAAGAAAGAGAGGAAGTTGCTGCTCTGTCACCAGTCATGCAGGAATGTCTGTCGATGCTTCCCAGTTGTGTTTGGGTGTGTGGGAGTGTCTAGAGGGAACTGGGACAGGTTTCAAAGCATAATTGGCATTTCCTCCTTTCTGCATTCGTTCTCTCCTGTTGTTACCAATTTGAGGTGACGGGGGTCAACTAAACTGTGATGTGGCCTCTGTTGCATTTTGAGCCACAGAGCCGCCGCAGTTCTATGAACACAAAACAAAGACAAGAATTAGAGTTATTTTCAAAATGAAACATGGCTGCGATCTGTAATGTGATAAGAACAGCAGTCAACAATTGTGAACAGAGGCTACCATAGGTCAGAATGCTGGACAAGCTTTGACGTGGGAGAGCCTTCTCATTTTTATATCTGTGGTCTGATTTGACTACAGATACTGTAAGTGGTCTTATAAGTGAGTAAGCATATGAACTGCTCCCTTCAATAGATCATGGTTTTAGTAGTGCCATTGTGAGACTACTCCTTTGGCAGCTTGAATAGGACACTAATTTTGAGGTGATGTGGAATGCTTAATTTCATGGCGGTTCCCTCAATGCTTAACTATAAGCATGCATTCATTCCTGAGATAAATAGTTTTAAACTTTCTTTCATGATAAATTATTATTATTGGAGCTGAGAACTGGTATCACATAGAAAACAAGGGAGCAGGGAATTTGTTTCTCTATTTTTTGGTGCCATAACCACATTCTTTTGCAACTTGACAGGCCAGGCCAGGAACTTGTGCCAAGATACTATTCGTGGAGTTCAGCTCTGCATTGGACGCCTCATACTAGGGCTCCTGCATGGCCAAGCATTCTCAGCCGACTGTTCCTGACCTATCTGTCACCGAATCACTTACTTTTTGACAAAAAGGAAACACCACATGAGGCCTGGAAAGCACGTTATATAAAGAGAGCATATTGAACATTGACGAAGTTTACAGATGTATGCTCTCTCTCCTCTGTTTTCCCTTCACCAAGAGATGCACATTCAGGACACATCTGTGAAACCTCAAAAAGCTAGCTGACAACCCCATCTGGTTTCACGCGCTTGCAGTGTGTCATAAAACAGACAGAACCAGGCAGCCAAAGATCCATTGCAACAAAAACAGCTGGGAGATCTGAAGATGGTGGAGGTGATAGTAGACTTCAGGAGAGCAACTCCCTCTGATTCTCTGGTCAACATCAAACATCAGTGCTTCAAAAATCACACCTGTTTGCATCACTTCAGGTTTCTGGGAACTCCAATCTCCTGAGATCGTAAGTGGGAGGACAACATTGACTCGATCATCAAAAATGCTCAGCCGAGGATGTGCTCCTTGAGAAAAATTCAATGGATGGCAATTGCATATGGCCATCATGGATGACCTTTTGGTTTAGGTCAGTCACCTCTTTAAAAGAGCCAGACTACAGTGCATCATCCAGAGGACAACCTTAATGGACCTCTATGACTCCAGGCCCATGAAATATGCCAGCAAGACCCAAGCTGATCCCTTTCACTCTGGTCACCACATATTCCAATCCCTCTGTCTAGGAAAGGGGTCAATAGTAAAACAACATGGACTGAGAATAGCTTAATTCCCGGAGATATTAATTTCATCAATAAATGAACTGCTCATCTCTCTCTCTCTCTCTCTCTCTCTCTCTCTCTCTCTCTCTCTCTCTCTCTCTCTCTCTCTCTCTCAAATTTCAATTTTCTCTCTCTTTTTTCTCTCTCTGAATTGATTTTGTTTCTATGATGAAAGTTGAACTCTTTGTGCATATTAATGTAAAGGAGTGACTATGTTTGATGATGTCATTTTTCGTTATTAAAGTTTGTTTGTGAGTTAAAGAGCTGTTGTAAGTTCAAATTCTCTCTCTCTCTCTCTCTCTCTCTCTCTCTCTCTCTCTCTCTCTCTCTCTCTCTCTCTCTCTCTCTCACACACACACACACCCACACACACCCACAACCTTACTACACCCCATCCAGCATTAGCACTTTAACACTGGTGTACCCACATCTACTATCACATCTATATCATATAATCTGTTATTTATACTTCATACCATCTGTGTCATGAGTATTTACAGTATAACTTCATTGATTTATGTGACAGCACGCGAGCCGAGCATAGACTTTAATGAGGATGCGAGCCATTGCAATGATGGAAATTATGAGCCAGGCAGACGAGACATTCAACGAACATCAAGGTTAAGAAATGGTATGGTCCACTTTAGGGGTGTCTGAAATAGTATTACAAGATTCTTCCAGGCGTAAATATAAGAAGCATATTGTAATATTTACGATTAGAGGCAAGAAGGATACAAAAATGTTTCGCCCCCTCCCCCAACCTGTTGTTTTTACCTATTTTTTTTCGGGGGGGGGTCCAAGTCTTAATTAGTAATTAGAAACATGACAATTTTTCAGCATTTACCCCCACTCCAAATACCGTGTACAGCTCACAACCATTCTTTAGAGCCAATGGAATGTCATATCATAGGTCTGTAAAAGTTTTTTAAAAATGTCTTAGAAGTTTTGATTTTCCCTGATTTCTTGTATCTCGACATGATATAAACTACTTTAACAAATACACTATATGTACAAAAATATTGGGACACCTGGCCATTATACCTACAGGAGCTTTTATGACATCCCATTCTAAATCCATAGGCATTAACATGGAGTTGCCCCCCTTGCAGCTATAACCGCTTCCACTCTTCTGGGAAGGCTTTCCACAAGATTTTGGAGTGTGTCTGTGGGAATTTTTGCCCATTCATCCAGAAGAGCATTTGTGAGGTCAGGCACTGATGCTGGACGGGAAGACCTGGCTCACAATCTCTGTTCTAGTTCATCCCAAAGGTGTTCGATGGGGTTGAGGTCAGGGCTCTGTGCAGGCCAGTCAAGTTCTTCCACACCAGACTCACCCAACCATGTCTTAATGGACCTTGCTTTGTGCACTGGGACACAGTCATGCTGGAACAGAAAAAGGCCCTCCCCAAACTGTTCCCACAAAGTTGGATGCATAGAGTTGTCCAAAATGTCTTGGTATGCTGAAGCATTAACATTTCCCTTCACTGGAACTAAAGGGCCTAGCCCAACCCCTGAAAAACAACCCCATACCATTATCCCTCCTCTACCAAAATTTACAGTTGGCACAGTGCAGTCAGGCAGGTAACGTTCTCCTGGCATCCGCCAAACCGAGACTCATCCATCAGACTGCCAGATGGAGAAGCATGATTCGTCATTCCACAGAACACGTTTCCACTCCTCCAGAGTCCAGTGGCAGCGTGCTTTACACCACTCCATCTGACACTTGGCATTGTGCTTGGTGATGTGCTTGCATGCAGCTGCTCGGCCATGGAAACCCATTCCATGAAGCTCTCGGTACACAGTATTTTGCTGATGTTAATGCCAGAGGAAGTTTGGAACTCTGCAGTTATTGGGTCAACACAGCATTGGCGACTTTTATGCACTATGCACCTCAGCACTCGTTGACCCCGCTGTGTGACTTTACGTGGTCTGCCACTTCATGGCTGAGTTGCTGTTGTTCCTAAATGCTTCTACTTTTCAAAAATACCATTTACAGTTGACTATGGAATATCTAGCAGGGAATAAATTTCATGAACTGACTTATTGCAAAGGTGGCATCCTATGACAGTACCACGCTTGAATTCACTGACCTCTTCAGAACGACCCATTCTTCCACAAATGTTTGTAAATGCAGCCTGCATGGCTAACTGCTTGATTTTATACACCTGTGGCAATGGGTCTGAATGAAACACCTGAATTCAATGAGGTGTGTCCCAATCCTTTTTTACATATAGTGCAGTTTCATATCTCAATCAATGAGGCTTTGAGAAATATGTGATCAATCTCTAAAAAAAGTACCAATATTCCAGTATTTTTGTTGTTATTCTTGTCTAATTGTAATTCATAGGTGTGTTTTATTTTATAAGTTTGTGTTTAAAGAATCAAATTAGATTCTGGTTTCTTCACCTAGTTAATTTTCATGTTCAAAGAACTTTACATGGGGGTTGCTGCCTGATATAGACATAAGTCTGGTGCTCTCGGTATCTTGAAAATTTGGTTTTCCATTTGCATAAAAATATTTCAGGTATTAGATGATGTAAATGAAGTCTATGCATACAAGAAGTAGTACTACAAGGCTGCAGAAACAAAATAAATATAACAATAGATAGTGGCAAAAGTTTCCTAAAGCAGAGTAAATAATAGTCTTAGATGATTCATATGAGAAACCCACCCAGAATTCTTTGCATATGCAAACTTATTTTACTTAAAAAAAATTTTTTTTTTGGATTCTTATTGGAAAATGTGACCCTGTTTCAACCTGAGCAGTTATACTAATAGTACAACAGGAGTGGCTTCAGAAGTTATGGGATCTACTTAACTATTCCGTATCATATAAAATGGCTTTTGTGTAAATTTTATCTATTTTTAATTTGTTTGTTTATTTGACTAGGGAAATGAAGAGATAGGTTTCAGCATCCCCATGAGCAGGATAAGTGGTTTGGATGATGAATGAATGAAGACAAGTTTTTGGTTGGGGTAATTGAGAGGATGGAGAAAAAAAATCCTCAATCATAGAGCCGGTTGGATTTGTGAATAGTAAGGACAAAGAAACAAGCTTGACTTTGGAAGTTGATTTTTGCTGACACCAACACAATTTATCATTGATAGTGAAATAATGGTGCATGAATAGAAGGTAAGTCATGACTTTCAGATAATGATGACCGTAAGGCAAAGCAAATCACAGAAAATAGAAATGTTTTATTTTCCTGAAAATACATAACCACTTTTTAATTAACAACTCAACATTTCAGTGATGCAAAGAATATGAATTTACTTCTTAGCACTTACCCCAATGGGTAGGATAAAACTCCGTATTTGGGTGGGTCTATTTAGTAATGTGTATAAACAAAACACCTGCTTGCTGGAGACATAGCTGAAAGGGTGTTCTTGTCACAAGCGATAGAGTGTCACATAGTGGCCATGTTGAGTATCTTTTTTTTCAACTGAAAAGCACACCTCAGAGAAGGCTCAATGCATATACAGCAGCAAATTTGATGCATCTTTCAAATTAAATAATCATAATTTTAGATAATTCTTACTGCTGTTTAAGCCTTCTGCAAACACGTGTATGACTTAGGAACGCGTTTTTTTTTTTTAGCAATTCATTTTTAACTTTAATTCAGAATGCGGGCTACAAGGCAAATGTACACTCATATAGATTCAAAAAAAGGACTGGTTGTTAAAATCTCTAGTGTTTGCACTGCAACAGATTCAGTGGAGATCAAACTGGAGATGTCTGCCAAGGTGACATTGCCACCACCAGGACACATCATCAGTTGTGTACCTCAGCATCACAGGGTGTTTCGGCCTTTTATCACAAGACACCCTCTGTATATAAATATGTATATACACTACCGTTCAAAAGTTTGGGATCACCCAAACAATTTCGTGTTTTCCATGAAAAGTCACACTTATTCACCACCATATGTTGTGAAATGAATAGAAAATAGAGTCAAGACATTGACAAGGTTAGAAATAATGATTTGTATTTGAAATAAGATTTTTTTTACATCAAACTTTGCTTTCGTCAAAGAATCCTCCATTTGCAGCAATTACAGCATTGCAGACCTTTGGCATTCTAGCTGTTAATTTGTTGAGGTAATCTGGAGAAATTGCACCCCACGCTTCCAGAAGCAGCTCCCACAAGTTGGATTGGTTGGATGGGCACTTCTTTGAGCAGATTGAGTTTCTGGAGCATCACATTTGTGGGGTCAATTAAACGCTCAAAATGGCCAGAAAAAGAGAACTTTCATCTGAAACTCGACAGTCTATTCTTGTTCTTAGAAATGAAGGCTATTCCATGCGAGAAATTGCTAAGAAATTGAAGATTTCCTACACCGGTGTGTACTACTCCCTTCAGAGGACAGCACAAACAGGCTCTAACAGGTACTATTTAATGAAGATGCCAGTTGGGGACCTGTGAGGCGTCTGTTTCTCAAACTAGAGACTCTAATGTACTTATCTTCTTGCTCAGTTGTGCAACGCAGCCTCCCACTTCTTTTTCTACTCTGGTTAGAGCCTGGTTAGAGCCAACCAGAGTAGAAAAAGAAGTGGGAGGCTGCGTTGCACAACTGAGCAAGAAGATAAGTACATTAGAGTCTCTAGTTTGAGAAACAGACGCCTCACAGGTCCCCAACTGGCATCTTCATTAAATAGTACCTGTTAGAGCCTGTTTGTGCTGTCCTCTGAAGGGAGTAGTACACACCGGTGTAGGAAATCTTCAATTTCTTAGCAATTTCTCGCATGGAATAGCCTTCATTTCTAAGAACAAGAATAGACTGTCGAGTTTCAGATGAAAGTTCTCTTTTTCTGGCCATTTTGAGCGTTTAATTGACCCCACAAATGTGATGCTCCAGAAACTCAATCTGCTCAAAGAAGTGCCCATCCAACCAATCCAACTTGTGGGAGCTGCTTCTGGAAGCGTGGGGTGCAATTTCTCCAGATTACCTCAACAAATTAACAGCTAGAATGCCAAAGGTCTGCAATGCTGTAATTGCTGCAAATGGAGGATTCTTTGACGAAAGCAAAGTTTGATGTAAAAAAAATCTTATTTCAAATACAAATCATTATTTCTAACCTTGTCAATGTCTTGACTCTATTTTCTATTCATTTCACAACATATGGTGGTGAATAAGTGTGACTTTTCATGGAAAACACAAAATTGTTTGGGTGATCCCAAACTTTTGAACGGTAGTGTATGTATATGTAAATATATGTATATAAATATGTATATTAATGTATAAATCTATGTATAGATTCCCACGTAGAAAGTTAGCAGAAAAGTAACAAAACCGACACCACAAAAAAAAAACAATAAAAAAAAACAACACGACCACGCTTTGAAGCTGCTGTCTGCAACGCAACAGGAAGTGATCTCAGCAACGGGTTGAAATTTCCTGTTCGAGCGTTCTGTCGTCAGAAGAAGCAATGGCAGTGTAGGATTTTTTTTTTTTATTCTTCTGTACAGATATTTACTTCGTGGTCTTTGTGCTCCTTTATTGACGCACGGCCGACCGGAAGATTTGTAACAATGTTTCGGGAATGCGTCGGCACGGTCGGACGACTTGAAACATCGGCGGAGCTCTACGTGTGAGGTAACGTTAGCGCCCGAGCTGCATATGCTAGCTATTGAAGTTAGCCGACTGCGGTTCATGTGCGGCGTTTGCGAACGCTTGCTTGTTTTGTAGCGGCGCGTTTGCACAGTGGGGTTGAAAACGACAGCAAACGTTTATTAAAGTCACATGATCTCACATTTGAAACTGCGTGAACCTGGCATGTGTAAAGCCCGTTCGTCATCGCAGAGTTGTAGTAGTATTTGGTTTTGGCGCTCTGGGGCACTTTCGGTGTCTATTGAATTTGTGGAACCCTGTCATCTGTTATGTTAGAATCAAATTATCTGTAAAGCCCGTGTTAAATGAGTTATTGAACCTAGTTAACTCTGTGTATATACACGTCATTGTTTGCTTTCTGAACCAAGCCCGCGTTGCAACTTCTTTTGCCTTTATTGTAGATTTAGTCGCAAATGTCCAGACATTACATAATGACACTACCTGTCCGTTCTGTGGTAATCTCAGTTTTTGGCAGCACATATTAAAACTGCCCCCCCCCCCGATTTCACCTGATTTAATGCTGTCAAATTGGGACAGATTGTGCGTGGGGGTGTGTCTCCAAAACAAGTGGTCCGGATGAGTCAGGGCAGATTTGCTCTCCATAAGAAGCTTACACACTCTGTCTCTGGGGGAGAGAGCACACGTCAAAAGTTCAAACTGTAGCGTTGTTGGTTATATTGCTTTGCTCAACCACAGCATGCATCAGCTGCAATCTCAGTTGCAGTGAGTAGCATGATGGAACTGGATTATCGTTGTCTTCTGCAGAGCAGTGGTATTCAGCCATGTCCCATGGAGAGTATGCAGGCTTTCTTTCAACCTCAGCACTACGCTAAGGCTGAATGATATTGAAATAAAAATTAACATTGTGATATTTTTGTTCTTTGCAATATGTGCTGTAATATTAAAGAACAAAAGAGTTACACGAATTCAGCGCATATGCAGCTTTAATGTTAATGTAAGCTTTTGACTTTTCTTCTGACTTGTTTAGGCAGGGAAATAAGATAGTTGTCCAAGAAGTATTTAAATTAGCCTAATCATATTATGTGTTAAGTGTGCTAGAATAATTTTCTTCAAGAGTCGTCAAAAAAGTGGAGCATGCTGGATTCATTTTCTATCAAGCAAGTGTTAGCCCAACATGATTAATGTGCCCATTTTGGCTTACTTTTATCCTTTGCAGTGTGACATTTGCTTTTCTTTATATTGTGACGTTGAGATGGTGCCGTGTAGAGCTGAACAGGGAAGGAACAACAAGAGAAACCAGATGGTGGCGTGTTTGATTAGAAAGAGAACCTGCATCGTGTGCCCCCCCCCCCCCCCCGGGCCACATGTTGACTACCACTGCTATAGGTCAATACATTTGTCCCTGTCCTTGGTTTTGTTCTCACTCTGCTTAGACAAACCAGTTGAGCTGTCTGTAGGAAGCCCAACTGGTTAAAATAATTTCACCTGATGATTTATTATTGCGCTAATCCACAAATGGACGTGCGCTATTTCAGGTTTATAGGCTGGTTGGTGAGCAGTGGTTTGGTTAAATGTTTGAGACCCAACAAAACAGGGCACAACAATACTAAAGTTAATATCAGACACTCGGCTTATGTCAGGTTTGAATTAAATGTTACACACAAAGTAACTTGATTTGTTTTGTTTCAGCCATAAAGATTTTAGATAGCTCAGCTTAATGAAATTGATTAACCTACATGTTGACATGTCTTTTTTTTAGTATTCCATTGATCCCTAAAATGTCTAAAATCAAATGGATAAGTGCTTGTTACGAGACATGATTTACCACTTTAAGTTGGTGCAATCTTGATGCTGACTACCAAATGATATTATGTGTTTTTATGCTAGAGACACCCCTCTCAAATAAGCAAATAAGTAGTCAAATGTTTTAATTTAGAGAACTATAGGCCAATTCCCTGTTAATATGACTTCCAAGATCAAAATATGAGAAGAAAACATCCAGTACTCAGCAAATTTAAAGTCTGGCCCATTGCTAAAGTGTTTGGATAATTTTACTGAAATGAAAGAAAGTACACTAACTGAATGAGTTGGCTTAAATAGATTCATGTATGTCCATATGAAGTAAAAAAGAGCCTTTACTCAAATGGTATCTCTGTCCTGGTCTGTAAAGATCCTTGATCTTGAATAACACTGTTGATCTGCTGAAAAGTTAAATAAGCAAGCCAAAAATAAATATAGGTAGGTTTGCTCAAGAGGCAAGGATAACAATTACAGTTATCTAGTTCATAAACCAGTTTAGAAACCAACTCTTTTATCCATTGTTCAACATATCCAATACATTCCATAACTCACGAGAAACTTTGGTGGTTTTTAGAAAGAAAATTACTTTGAAATTATGGATATCGACCTGCCACAGAGGCTGGTAAAGGAAATAAAATTGTCAGCCACCTCTAGAATTTACCATCATGTTGCTTGTGTACCTCTTTTTCCACATTTAGCATAAGGAAAGGCAATATCCAACAAACATTACTATCTGGAGCTGACTCTCACAAGTGACCTGGGATGGGCTGCACATTTCACTGTGTTTAATCATATACCACAGTTTTAACGTACACATTTAATTTTAAAGAACATAAGCATTTTGGTTCAAACTAACGATTCATCTAAACTAGGACCCCTGCTGTAGTTAAAAACGTATAAAATGCTTATGAGATACAAAACACAGTAAAATGGCTGTGCTCTTCAAATCATCAGTTCTTGTAATTGGAGCCACATACTAGCAAAATATTGCAAGGTCATGAGTTTTGAAATTGTGCAGCCTCAAGGGATGGTACACTACACTTTTGTATTCCATTGACATCAATTCAAGCACATGCAGAGAATGGGAAAAGGTATTTTCATCTGTCTGTGAGGAATTTTTGTCTCTTCGCTCCATACCAAAATTCAAACTTGATGAACTTTGACTGGTGAATTCATATAACATTAACACGTTTGACCAATAGAGATGCTCTGTGTCACTGTGACCTCGGTGCTGAAAATCAAACATGGTGAATGAGTCTATCATTCTAATGTTTTTTGCACCATCTAATCTTTTATACTTTTGATTTGACAGATTAAAAAATAAACTCCCGAAGAAAGGCTGCATAGTTTGCAGTGTCATGTTCTATGAATTACTTGACCTTAATCCTAGTCTTTTAAAGGGATTTTTGTGGGACCTTAATTTTCTGCCTTACAAAATGAAGGGCTGTTTTGTTTCTTAAGGCTGCAGTATTAAACTTGAAATATTTATCTTATGACTGGGAGTTCTGTGAATTAGAGCTCTTTCAAATTGCTTTATTTTCCTTATTAATCAAGCTTGCCACCTCTTCCATTTGTTTTCCCACTTAGAGAGTAAGTTAACTTTTTTCACTTTTGAACTCATGAAAATGTTGCCGGGTATAAATTAGAATCGTACAAGGCAAACTTCATCTATCATTTCACTATTGAGAAAATATTAGCCCAAGTTTAAGTGTCCCTTCATAAAATAGGCTCAAAGTAGCCACAGAGATAATATCTATAGGGTAGCTACAATGTGCAGGAAGGCTAGAAGGTAAATAGGCAAACACAGTGTAATTATGTCTTAATGCATGCTCAATAATCCAGGTAAGAAAATCAAAGAAAGGTGAATCAGTTCATCTGGACACAACGTTTATTGAGTGAAACATGCGCAGTCCTGGGTCTTCCGGGTTCAAATTTTGAATGACGAATATAGACTACTGCCCCATGCTGGTATGGAGAGTTATTGCCTCTCACGCAGGCGCAGAACGTACATGCTAGTTGGCCGTTGGCTGTAGTCTTTGCAGTGTGTTCAAGTGCTACTTTTTGGCCCAGGCGCAGGCGATGTGAGGCATGCAACAGTCGTCCTTCATCACTGCTAGTTCTCTGATGTCAGTTTGGTGTGTCTGGGCCCCAAATGAATTGATTCAACTTTCTTTGACAGTGTAATTATCTGTGCATTTAATGGTTTTATGTCAGGTCTTATAATGAGGTTGGTTGGCCACTCTAAACAAAAACTTGGCTGGACCATATTTCTTAAAAGAAAGATTAGACAAAAAGACTGACAAAATCAATGCAGAGTCAGCTGTTTCCAACAAGTTAAAGATACATTTCACTGTCATTATTGTTGATGTTATTTCAAATTTGAATCATACTTGATATATAAAAAAAAATTCAAATGCAGTCAATATTTGAAAAGAAAATGCCATTTTCTGCTTACAGCCAAGTTCCGACTAGATTCAGCCATTTCTATAATACTCAGAATTTATATGTTGAACACTGCAGTCAGAGATCTAACCCCCGGCAGAGCCAAGACACCACCCAGCAACTGTTACCATTGTTACAATGATCAAGTAATTGATGGCATAACATTACAAACTAATCACATTTCCCATTGATACTTACATTAAAGCACAATTCCTCAGTTGATAAGACTGAACATAAAAGAAAAAAGCTGAGTGTAAAGCAAGCTGACAGCTGACGTTAGTGATTCAGTTTTCAACAGTAATCAAATTAAAGAAAAAAAAAAATGCAGCAGCTGACTAAAAAAAACAGTGCTTCACATGGACAGGAAAGAGTTAATAAATAGTGTCTTCGTCAAAGTTAAAAAGACACAATGTCTATCAAAGCTTTAGAATATCTGCGGCCAAACAAATAACAAATTAAGATGTCATTACTATTAACCATGTGCTCTAGACCTTTTTCTTCATTGTAATAAAATTGTCAACAATTGTTTAGTTTCACAGTATAATCACAACAGCTTGCTGGATGTTCAATAAAGTAATCACATATCTAGCTAACGTCATGTAGCACTTACTCGACAGTCATATGCCATCTTGGACACTCTGGGAATCTTTGAGAAAAAAAAATCTCACAAAACTCCTCTATCCAAATGGAAACTAAAGCTATCATGATTTGTCAAACATGCGGGCAGCCCCTCTGAGTTTTCTTGTTCATCCAACAGATATTGCCCTCGATGAAATTTGTGGCAACATGGGGAGGGACTTATTTCAGTAGACATCGGTGTCCAATTATTACAGATACACCACCAGTCATTGTTAGCCACTGCTCTAGCTCCTTGTTGGGCAGGAAATATTGCTGTTGCCGGCAGTTGTTTGTCTTCATTGTACTCCAACTCATGAAAGTACAGTTGTGACGTCGCCTTTCCATTAAAATGTCACAAAATATACCCTCATCCATCATGTCCTCTACATCTCGGCTGGCCATTTCTACTTATCATACTTTACTTTTTAAAATTACCACTATCTAAATGGAGTCTGAAGGCAATTGTGCATCTTGGTAATTCTTCCTGATGAAGATGGACTCTTGCCCACAGTGCCTTGTTCTCTCTCCCTGAAGATGTATGAGCAAAGCCTACCCTACCCACTGTGCTCCCCAGTGACAGAGCGAGTAGACAGAAATGTTGTAGTCCTGGGGTGTCCGGGTGGCGTGGCGGTCTATTCTGTTGCCTACCAACACAGGGATTGCCAATTCAAATCCCTGTGTTACCTCCGGCTTGGTCGGGTGTCCCTACAGACACAATTGGCCGTGTCTGCGGGTGGGAAGCTGGATGTGGGTATGTATCCTGGTGGCTGCACTAGCACCTCCCCTGGTCGGTCGGGGCGCCTGTTCGGGGAGGGGGTTACTGGGGGGAATAGCGTGATCCTCCCATGGGCTACATCCCCCTGGCAAAACTCTTCGCTGCCAGGTGAAAAGAAGCGGCTGGCAACTTCACATGTATCGGAGGAGGCATGTGGTAGTCTGCAGCCCTCCCCGGATTGGCAGAGGGGGTGGAGCAGAGACCGGGACAGCTCGGAAGAGTGGGATCATTGCTGGGTACAGTTGGGGAGAAAAAAAAGGGGGGGGGGGTTTAAATAAATAAATAAATTGATGTCGTCCTATAGTGAACAGATACAGTTTAAAAATGACAAAGTTTCCCTTTTTAAGTTTGAAAAGAAGCGGATGGAAATTTGTTCCTGATTGATTAGGGTCAGGGGTCTCAAATTTACTCTGATTTCTTTGTACTTGATGTGAAAGGCTACTCGGCCCTCATATCACCAAACCCAGTGCATATGGAATTTGAAAGGTTTCATATTAGCGCTGAAACGATTAGTTGAATAATCCATTGGTAAATTAATAGTAAATTAGTCTATTACAATTTTGGTAGTCGATTAATAGTTTGCCATTCATCAAATATTAATACCAAATTGTAGTTATTTTCATAAAAAGGATGCATATTGTACTCTGATCAATGTGGAATTTCTGACCACGATTAATAGTTTTCACTACCATTTTCACATGCCAGCATTTTAATTGTCCAAAAAAATTTATTAATTTTTTATTCACGCTTAAATATGCTTCATCATTACTGAAATGTTTGTAACATGGAGAAAGGTGATTTACTGTCCAAATCGTGAACTCTACATTTGTTAACTCTTGATTTCTTGGCTTTTATAAGAGTTTGTTTGCAATTGAGTTAGTTCTTGGATTGTTTTACCCGTTACACATTTTGCATACATTTTATTAAAGTGACTTTGCTAGTATATTTATTCTGTGTCATGCAGAAGGCAAGGGTGTTTTCAAGAGGAAAAAATAATTCCCACCTACTAAAGAGGAAGCTGATAGAAATACATTTGCAACCAAGAGTATTTCAGTTTGGGAGCACCATCGTTCATTTTCAAATAACTGAGCTTAGCGCTAGATAAGAATCAAGGCAAACATTTCTAGTTGTCTGCCAAGTTTTATGTTGCTGAGGTTTGGTTTCCCAGGATTGAAAACTGGTCTTTCTGGGTGCTCGGACAACTGATCTATCCATCCCTATGGTCAGTATGGACATGTGCAATCACTAGGATATGTCCCTGCAGTGTGAAGGTTTTTACATTTACTTTTAGCTGAAAGATATCCACAACAGTGGGCGTCCGGGTAGCGTGGCGGTCTATTCCGTTGCCTACCAACACGAGGATTGCCTGATTGAATCCCCGTGTTACCTCCGGCTTGGTCGGGTGTTCCTACAGACACAATTGGCTGTGTCTGCGGATGGGAAGTCACTGCACTAGCGCCTCCTCTGGTCGGTTGGGGCGCCTGTTCGGGGGGGACGATGAACTGGGGTAATAGTGTGATCCTCCCACACGCTACGTCCCCCTGGCAAAACTCCTCACTGTCAGGTGAAATGAAGCGGCTGGTGACTCCACATGTATCGGAGGAGGCATGTGGTAGTCTGCAGCCCTCCCCGGCTCAGCAGAGGGGGTGGAGCAGCGATTGGGACGGCTTGGAAAAGTGGAGTAATTGGTCGGATACAATTTGGGAGACAAAGGAAGAAAAAAAATATCCACAACAGTCACAATCTGTCTTTCTTTGGCCCTTTCTTACTCATACATTTTGAGTTATAATCATAGCATTTGATTGATTGCTAAGTGCAGTGTTTACTTTTGGTGCAGGTGTAATGGAGTTGCATAATACTTATCTAGGTTCTCATGAGGTTTGCACCCTTTAGACAAGATCTAATTCACCTGGACCTGTGTGTGAATGTGGGGGTGGGGAAAGTGTGACATAGTGTACTATGTATAGCTTTTAGGTAATTGAGTTTCACATTATATACTATGTATAATGTTTAGGATGCTTGACATTGCTGGGCTGTCAGCATCATGCATCATACCTGAGCTGCACCATTCATCTAACCTAAATATATCTGACAATCTCTGCTACAATCATCTTTGTCTCCTTTACTCAGTGAGCGACATGGATAGCTCTGTCACATTGTGGCAGTTCCTTCTCCAGCTCCTGTTGGACTCAACTAATGAGCAGCTGATCTGCTGGACTAACGAGGAAGGGGAGTTCAAACTGCTGCAGGCCGAGAAGGTGGCCAGGCTGTGGGGTGCCAGGAAGAACAAGCCCAACATGAACTATGATAAACTCAGCAGGGCTCTCAGATATTACTACGACAAGGTAAGTCAGTCATATCAGCTCATCTCATCTACAAGGGACGTGGCAGTGCATTCCCTTCCTAGTATCAATGTAGCTGTCGGAGCATTATAAGATCCCGATCTACAGGAATTTTTGTGATCAAGTACCCCTTTAGTGCATTTTTATTGTTGTTGTTGGTGATGTTTTTGGTGTAATGATGAATCAAGTCCTATTTGGGAAAAATCAGAGTTAAGAACTAAATGCTCGAATCACAAGAAGCAGCAATCTGTTGGAACATAACCAAGCTGACATGGAATTTTGTAGAATTCATAGTACGCAAAATAGAAATAAAATGTAAAATTGGGGAAAAAAAAAAGATTTCAGAAAAGGCATCACCAATTCATCCTCCAGCCTACTTTTGCCTGAAAATATGGTGTCGGAAAAGGAAATTCAGAAAAGGCCATGCCCATCATGGGTCTCGTTACAAACGCAGTACTTAACTGAAAATGTAGTTTGCCATTTACATGCATCCATACTTCTTGAAAACCCCCATAGCCTCATCTTTTAAGTGGAAAACAATAATTTAAGGTTTTATTTATCTTCTTGTGGGTGGAAGTAAAGCCCAATGACAGACCTAAGGACAGATCACCGAGCTGTCAGTCATTGTAAACCATAACCACATCTTAAGCTAAGCTCTCTGGGTGTTTTTTTACTTCTCAGGCCCTTGCAAAGCATGCCAAGGCAAGACAGGACTTTATCTCTGAAGTCCGTATCGGGGAGCTCTGTCTCCCACTCAGCTTGTGGTTCTGCCTAAACACAGCCTGACCCTGTGGGAGTTCTGGGCATGGCAGCTTGGTATGTTGGGCTGCAGTATAATTGGCTGCTTGCTTGGTGTAGACAGGAAGAATGGGGCTGTCCCACGCACAGTGTTTTTGTGTGGCTTCAGCCGTCTATATTTTTACCCTCCCTCTCCATCTCTTGACACTTATTGCCTTCTTGATAGAAGCCTAATAAGTTAGTTTGTCTTTTTTGTGCATATATTTTGTTTTCTTTAACATTTTTACTGAATACGGTGAGGATAATGTGATGTTTTAGAGCCATTTAGAAAAATGTTTCACTTCATGCACCAACTGACTATGTATGTCCTAGATTAATAATTTTTCTTCCCCTGTCTTTCAATAGAATATCATAAAGAAGGTGAGCGGTCAGAAGTTTGTCTATCGCTTCGTATCCTACCCAGATATATTGAAAGGAGACCTGGCTACGCGGACGGAGGGCTGCGATGTCTCTGGGGGCACCCAGTTGCTGTCAGAGAGGGGTGACAATGCTTTACAAGAGGGAGAGTCTGGGGACAAGGTTAAGGCAGGAGGCAATACAGGGGGACAAGGTTCTAACACCAAGCAGTCCAATCGTAATGACTACATCCACTCTGGCCTGTACACCTCTTTCACGCTCAACTCACTACAGAATGGACGCCAGCTCTTTAAGTCTATCAAGGTAGAGAACCCAGCAGAGAAAATGGTAGACAAGAGGGGGACCAGTGTCACAACACAGAGCCAGGAGCCGTCTCCTCAGCCACCGCAGCCTACCGTATCCCCATCCGTCATTAAGTTTGGAAACAGCCCTGTGAAGCAAACACTTCCACCTTCTCAGGTCACCATTGAGCAACCCCAGGCATCTAGCCAAACTTTGTATCTGCCCCAAGCTCCACCTCCGAAGGCCAATGACATCACCACACAGTCCTCGCTCATGTCCCACCCTGTGTGTTCCTTTGAAGTCATCCGCCTTTCAGAACCACAATTCAACCTTTCAGAGCTGACCTCACCAAGCCCCTCCCCAAATATAGTGCCTGATACTTCTCAGGAGCTGGTGATTGACAGTGACATCGAGTCCATAACCTCACAGCCCACAGACTGTCAGACTGAGGAAATAAAGGCAAGTAAATATAGCAATACTCACACATGAAAAGGTCCGGTTTGACGACATCACATGTGAAATACTGAATTTTTTATAGTTAAAAAAAAAAAAAAAACCAAAACATGGTTACAGTGCTGGAAACCTGGACATTCTAAGTTTGTATGTTACTTTGTTCACTTCAATAATTTTTTTTTTACATTTATGGCACTTGCCCCCTTTTGTGGCATTCGTTCAATGTGATTATAGGTCAAATGATCCTAAAATTAACGGAACTTTTGTTACTTTGTTGACTCTAGTCATTCAGTTGGAAGCCATAATGTTAAACCACCAACACTGCTACAAAAACTATGAAAAATATTCATTTAATTTGGCTCAACTCACTTTAGGAAGCATGTTTAGTCAGTTAAAGTATGTATAGATACTACATTACATTAATACAACATTAATACTAAATAACTTGATAAAACCTTGCCTTGAACTGACAAAAGGTGTCACCCATCATATTTCAGTCAAAACCACAGGG
This sequence comes from Lampris incognitus, assembly GCF_029633865.1. Lineage (NCBI taxonomy): Eukaryota > Metazoa > Chordata > Actinopteri > Lampriformes > Lampridae > Lampris > Lampris incognitus. The sequence goes on from NC_079212.1 coordinate 122,749,022, forward strand.
GATTTTTTACAACATGAAACGTGTTTATTGGATGAATGAATGGATGGATGGATTTGTTTGATGTGAACAGAAAAAAAATGGGCATCCCTTAAACTGTCTTTAGTTTGGTGTTTCCCTAAAACCTTTCCAAGCAAAAGGTAAAATAACGGAGGAGGCTTTTTTACCCTGAAATTTTTATCCCAACCCACCATTGGTTTAATGAGTAGTACATAGTAAAAGTAAGGGTCCTTGCATATCTTTCGCTTCAATCTTTAATGCCCGTACCAGTATCCTTCAATTATTAATCCGTCTTTCTCCATGTCTGTTTGCCTGTTAGGGGGAAAGTAACTCATTATTTGGAGGTGAGGCAGTGGTTGGGGAGGCAGAAACCAGTGCATCTCCATCAACCCTCAGCGCCACAATGAGCATTCAGAGCTCAGGCAAGACACGAAAGCCCCCTAAAGTCCTGGAGCTGAGCACCCCGACTCTGCTGGTCACCACCTCCGATTTCTCACCGATGAACATCTGCAGCCCTTCCCTACCCACTGCCTCTCTCACACCAGCAATGCTACAGGTCAGAGCTCAGCTGCATGTTTATTCAGCTGTAAATTGGCTTAATGCCTTTACAAGCTGTTTTTGCAGTGTGGTGTAATGTTTTCTTTCACTTGATTACAGCAAGTTCAGACAAAAGAGTCTTAACAAAGTCAATATTATGAAAAATGTGCATGTTAAAGTTAAAATGTATGAAGGATTTTTTATTCTTTTCTTGTTCCATTTATAGCATTAATCTAATAAACCAATAATTTGTATCAGCCAATGGTAACGAGATGCACATATTAGGATACTCTCAATTTACCAATCTCAGATAGTTTATTGCAGAGAAATGCTTGGCTTATCAATTTTGTTTGACTTGGAGAGAGAGAGGGGGGGGGAGAGAGAGAGAGAGAGAGAGAGAGAGAGAGAGAGAGAGAGAGAGAGAGAGAGAGAGAGAGAGAGAGCGAGAGAGGAGGGTTGTTTCCAAGCATGTGCACAGATTGATTGAAATGATGACATAAGCTATCAAATTAAATGGTGGATTGAATGAAATCCTATAATATTAAATGCTGCATCAACTAAAATCAGTACAATAAAATGTCATGTCAGATAAAATCCAGTTATATTAAATGTTGAAGTGTTAAAATACTGCCAAATGTAATTATTGCACAGTGGTAAAATTAAATTATTTACAAATCATTTTCTCATTCTATTTGATTGCCTTGACATTTATTTAATCACAAGTCATTTAAACCATTCAATTTGCTGCAATTCCAATCATCTCTGGGTCATTTAATTCAATGCTGCTTTCACTGCCAAGTTAATTCCATGCCGCTTTCAACACCACTTTATCTTATTCAATAGTGGTTCCAATTTGTGTCAGTCGACTGGTTCTATCCTGCCCACCAACGTACGTACATTTATGATCTATGCACTCTACAATTGACTGCACTTGACAGGTTTGACATGTAGGGCTGAATTCCAGTGTCCACACTTACAGCCTTATTGACTTTGAGATGCATTCCCACCATGTCTGCAAGGGTTTGGAGGTGTCCCAGTTAAAAAAAAAAAACAGCAAGCGCAGGAGAGCTCTGATGTGGACTTTTTGACACCCATATACGGCCTTTCTCTTAGCCTGCATTTCTGCAGACTTTTCGGAGGGGCTTGCCCTCAATTCACATAGCGAAATTGTCCTGCCCTCCAAACTAGTTAAACAAACCAAGTACGGCTAGCGCCGGCAAGAAGACATTTATCTATATGTGTAAACATCTGGCAACTATTTTTATGTCTAAATTTATTAGTATTTTTAGTCAAACATTTGCATAAGATTTCCATATCTGACATGGCATTCCTGGCATTTGATAACTTACCTTTTTATATTTAAAACACAAACAGGCTGTGATCAACAAACTGATACGTTCATCAAGCTGCTGTTGATATTAAAAAGATGCACAATTAATAGTACTGAAGCAGCTATTGGTAAATGCTGCATTTTCTGGATAGCAAAGTATAATTTCACAAAAGGGCTGCCCCACTCTCCTTTTCATTCTATTTTCTGCTTTTTATACCATTTTTATATTACATATATATAATATAAAAATTGATATATACACTGCTCAAAAAAATAAAGGGAACACATAAGCAATGCAATGTAGCTCCAAGTCAATCACACTTTTGAGATATCAACCTGTCCAGTTAGGAAGCAACACTGATTTGTGAATCAATTTCACCTGTTGGTAAATTGTCTAATTTCCACCAGGTGGAAATTAGACAATTTGCAAGACAACCCCTATAAAAGGAATGGATTTGCAGGTGGTGGCCACAGACCATTTGCCTGTCCTCATCTTTTCTGGCCGATCTTTGGTTAGTTTTTAATTTTGCTAGTGCCCTCACCACTAGAGGTGGCATGAGGCGGTATCTGCAACCTACAGAAGTTGCTCAGGTAGTGCAGCTCATCCAGGATGGCACATCAATGCGTGCTGTGGCAAGAAGATTTGATATGTCTCCCAGCACAGTGTCCAGAGCATGGAGGAGGTACCAGGAGACAGGCCAGTACACCAGGAGACGTGGAGGGGGCCGCAGGAGGACAACAACCCCGCAGCAGGACCGCTATCTGGTCCTTTGTGCAAGGAGGAACAGGAGGAGCCCTACAAAACGACCTTCAACAGGCCACTAATGTGCAGGTTTCTGCTCAAACAGTGAGAAACAGAATGCATGAGGATGGTATGAGGGCCCGACGTCCACAATTGGGGCCTGTGCTCACAGCCCAACACCGTGCAGCCCGATTGACCTTTGCCAGAGAACATCTTGGTTGGCAGATTCGCAATTGGCGCCCTGTGCTCTTCACAAATGAGAGCAGGTTCACACTGAACACATGTGACAGACGTGAGAGAGTCTGGAGACGCTGTGGAGAACGTTCTGCTGCCTGCAACATCCTCCAGCATCACCGGTTTGGCGGTGGGTCAGTGACGATCTGGGGAGGCATATCCTTGGAGGGCCGCACAGACCTCTACGTGCTAGCCAGAGGTACCATGACTGCCATTAGGTACCGGGATGAGATCCTCAGACCCATTGTCAGACCATATGCTGGTGCAGTGGGCCCTGGGTTCCTGCTCATGCATGACAATGCTTGTCCTCATGTGGCCAGAGTGTGTCAGCAGTTCCTGTATGTCGAGGGCATTGATGCTATGGACTGGCCTGCACGTTCCCCAGACCTGAATCCAATCGAGCACCTCTGGGACATCATGTCTCGTACCATCCGCCAACGCGATGCCGCACCACAGACTGTCCAGGAGTTGACCGATGCCCTGATCCAGGTCTGGGAGGAGATCCCTCAGGAGACCATCCGTCGTCTCATCAGGAGCATGCCCAGACGTTGTAGGGAGTGCATACAGGCACGTGGAGGCCACACACACTACTGAGCCTCATTTTGAATCGTCTTGAAGAATTTCCACAGAAGTTGGATCAGCCTATGTTCTCATTTTCCACTTTGATTTTGAGTATGATTCTGAATCCAGACCTTAATGGGCTAATGATTTTGATTTCCATTGATCATTCTTAGGTTATTTTTGCTCTAAACGCATTCCTCTGTCTAATAAATAAAGATTTTCAGCTGAAATATTTCATTCATCGAGGTCTATATTGTGTTTTTAGGTGTTCCCTTTATTTTTTTGAGCAGTGTATATACATATACTATATATAGATGTGTAGAAAAAACTTTTAATACATAGCAGTACAAGCTTATTTCGTGTGTCACACACTCATCAGCTGCTAATGTCTTGTGTAGAAAAAAACTTTTAATAGATAGAGCTGCAAGACATTAGCAGCTGATGAGTGCGCGATGCACGAAACAAGTTTGTACTGCTATAAAAAGAGTTTTTTTCCTACATCTATATTGACAGTCCGCTCCTCATTTGTTGAGCACTTTTATCAACACCATTGATGATTTCCGGGGGAAAAAAAGCTATATATATATATATATATATATATATATATATATATATATATATATACATACAACTATGTTAAAAGAAACACTCAATGGTGAGGCAAGTGCGCAACAAATAAGGAGAAAAATAATCCAGTGAGTCAAGTAAATTCTTTGAGATGGTACAAGCTTGTTTCATACCATAAGCAATTACCAGCTGTCAATAAAGTTACTCGAGGAAAGGACATACCATTTACTGCCTCATCATGCACAGCACGTGCACATTGTCCAATGGGGAAGGGAGAGGTGCGACATACAAAAATTCAAAAACGTGATCGCTAACGGAGGTGCGACATTAAAAATTCAAAAACACGTGATCGCTAACGGCCCTTGGTATTTGTCTATGGTCATTATTTACTTATAACTGCAAAATAGGTGCTTATATCTGTCTGCAACTGCTGGTCAGTTCATTCCTGTTATTCAATGTAGACATTTCTGGTTTGCAAATGATAAAATATTTTTCACTTAGACATGGGTTGAACATTTTACTACTGGTTGAATATGCCCTGTTCTTTGAGAGGATTTTCCAGGTGGTTGAATAATTAAAGTTTCTGTCCGCCAATGACCAAATATAACACCTTAAAGATGTTACATTCTTTAAACTGTTGTTTCTAAAGCTACACATGTGTGCATTAAACCTCTTTTTGAATGTTCCCTCTGTTAGATCGATGTATGTCTCTATTTTGCCGTTGTCGTCTCTCGTCACTGTAGCTTGGTAGAGAACTCCCTTCATCTGGTATTTTCCTTTGAGGGGGCATGAGTCATTCACACGGCAGTTGCTGAATATTAGGCATGCAGCTGTAAATAATTTTCAAATCATTTCAAAATCATTTATTTATATAGCCCAATGTCACAAATTACAAATTTGCCTCAGTGGACTTAACATTAACACAACATCCTGTCCTTAGACCCTCTCATCGGATAAGGAACAACTCCCTAAAAAAAAAAAACCTTTAACAGGGAGAAAAAATAGGAAGAAACCTCAGGGAGAGCAACAGAGGAGGGATCTCTCTCTCAAGACGGACAGTGTGCAATGGATGTTGTGTTCACGCAATTTACATAATACAACATTGAAAGAGGATAACAGAATTATAATGGACATAAAATTTATGAAGAACATGATGCACAGCATGCCAAGCAGTATCCAGATGCCAGTGGAACAGTCCAGGACCCAATTTTGGTGGTGTTCTTATTGAATATCTTCCTCAGTTGATGGTCCGGGGTAAAGCACTTATCCAAAAGTTCAAAAAACTGCTTACTGATGTTTGTGGCCACGGTATCAATGTAGGGTGGGTTGTACCAGGTGATGTTTTGTTTTCTGCTACGTTTGTTGATTTGCTGGCTGTTTCGTTTTCTGCTACGTTTGTTGATTTGCTGGCAGTCAGTATATAATGGTGGGATGTACTTAAGATTAGAATTGTAGCTGCTCTTTTGTAATGCATCTTGGTATGGGGGTGTAGCTTTGTTGAATATGGACTCATCAGATGATAATTTTGAGACTCTTCTATTAATGCTTTCTGGGATGTTCTTCAAGATGATGGGTGGGTAGTTACTTTCTTTATGGACATACTGCAGTGTGTTGTTGGGCTTAATGTATGGCTTGTATGTGCGATTCCTAAGGTCCATTGAGGTGTCCAGAAAGTCAATTTGTTTTTTGTTTGCTTCAATAGTGATTTTTAGCCCATTGTTTGAGAATATTTTGCAGATTGTTTTCTTAATTTGCTCGACCTCTCTTGGTGTTTTGCTACAAATTGCTAGCCCATCATCCCTATAGAGTCCACATTGATGTCTAGGTCCTGTAGTTGATACATCAAATACATTTCAATTAGTTCACAAGTTTCCGCCCCGTCGAAGCTGCCCATGGTTATATCAGACTTACTACTACCTTTTTTATACTATGGGTTTCCATTGTGGTACAAAAGTGATTCCTTCACCTGGTATATTATGTCTCTGTCTTGCTCAGATATCACTGTGTGTTTTGCAGCAAAATCAATGTTTTCGGATAGTAACTCTGCTTATGGAGGTGTAGAACTCACAGATATCAAAACATATGAATTTGCACTTCTTCTTGTCATCTATGTTCCTAAACTATTCTAATACATGGTCCATGTTTTTCCATTGGTTTACGGGGACTTTTTTCAAGATTTGATCGTTCATGTTTTTGATGATTTTTTTACTTATCTTTCCGATTTCCGGTTTGGTGGGGTTGATCAGTTTGCATGTTGGCTTGTTTAAAAAGTTAAGTTTGTGGTCCTTCAGGGTGACAAAGGCTTGGTTCTGGGCAGTGACATCAATGCAGTTGTCTAATTTTAGGTCCGAGGCGATTTTTTTCCCCCCTTCCTTTCATCGTTACTTTTCTTTCGGCGGTCTCTGCGGCCCTCTTGTATGATTTTGTGACATTATTTTCTAGGAGGCTGCCATATTGCTCGGGTTTTAATTTGTGAAAGTTAGTGGTTTTGTCGGCTGCAATGAGGAGCATATCATCTTCTTATCTTTTTTGAATCATTGTGTAATTTGTTCTGGAATGTTTAGTTGGTGGTTGAAATTTGATGTTTTTAATCATTTCGAGCATGCCATCTTCAAAGAGTTTCAATTTGGGATGGGCGGCGGTGATTTTGAAGATTTGAATCCATAATTTTGCTTGTTAATTGGTTTATCATCTGGATTTAGAAAGGAAAAAAGCTCTCCATCTTACCACTCTTATAAACCTCTTGGTTTTTGAAATAAGGCACTTCAAGTAGTCTCTCTGCATTGGTGCTGATATGTTCTTTGTCGAGTAGCCGAAATTTACTTGTTCCATCTCGGTTTCAAAGTGCTCAACAAGCTGAGGAGCAAAAATCAGCACATCCCACAGATATTCAACCAAATTGAGATCTGGAGAATTAGGAGGCCAAGGCAACACCTTGAACACTTCATCATGTTCCTCAAACCATTCCCGAACAATGTGTGCAGTGTGGCAGGGTGCATTATCCTGCTGAAAGAGGCCACTTCCATCAGGGAATACCATTGCCATGAAGGGATGTACCTGGTCTGCAACCTGGTCTGATGTTTAGCTAGGTGGCACATGTCAAACTGACATCCTCATGAATGGCCAGACCCAGGGTTTCCCAGCAAAATATTGCCCAAACCATCACAATCCCTACACTGGTTTGTTATTGTCCCATAGTGCATTCTGGTGCCATGATTTCCCCAGGTAAACAATGCACACGTACACTACCATCCACGTGATCTAAAAGAAAACAGAACTCATTGGACCAGCCGACCTTCTTCTACTGCTCCAAGGTCCAGTTCCGACGCTTGCGTGCCCATTGTAGGGGCTTTTGACAGTGGACAGGGGTCATCATGGGCACTCTGACCAGTCTTCGGCTACACAGTCCCATACGCAGCGGGGTGTGATGCACTGTGCTGTGACACATTCCTCCCATAATCATAATTAAATTTTTCTGTGACTTGTGCCACAGTAGTCCTTCTGTCGTTTCGGACCAGATGGGATAGCCTGCGTGTTTTTTTTTTCGTACCCGTTTTCCGGGAACTCTGCCTCTGATTGGCTAGTACTTGTTGAGAGAGCGTTCACCTGGATTCCGGGAAGACCCGCCCCTACTCTATCTCTGATTGGCTAACCCTATCCCTAACCCCACCCTAACCTTAACCAACCTAATCAACGGAGGCAATGAGTACTAGCCAATCAGAGGCAGAGTTCCCGGAAAACGGGTACGAAAAAAAAAATCACGCGGATAGCCTTCATTGCCCTTGTGCATCGATGAGCCTTTGGCACCCAGCACCCTGTCACCACGTTGTGGTTTGTCCCTCTTCAGACGGCTGTTGGTAGGTACTCACCACTGCTGACTGGGAGCACCCCACAAGCCTTGCTGTTTCAGAGATGCTCTGGCCCAATCGTCTGGCCATTACAGTTTGGCCCTTGTCAAAGTCACTCAGGTCTTCACTCCTGCCCATTTCTCCTGCATCCAACATGTTGACTATGGAAACTGTTTGCTTACCATCTAATCTATCCAGACCTTAACATGTACCCTTGTTTGGAGAGGATCAGTGTTATTCGGTTTACCTGTGAGTGGCCATAATTTTTGGCTCTTCAGTGTATATACAGTGCTGCTTGAAAGTATGTGAACCCCTTGAGCAGTTTAGATGTTTCTGTTGTTTTACCATGATTTTCTTATTTTATCATCACCAGTTTTTATATATGAAATGTCAGATATATGTTTATCAATTGCATCTACTTGTTTAGTGGGACTTGTTTAAGTAGCCCAAAAACTACATGAAACATGGAATTAGGGTATGTGCAAAAGTAAGTGAACCCCCAGCTGCATTGGTTAAGTCAAGCAGGTAACAGACTTAGGTGAAACACATTTGGGTGCTTAATTAATAATTTCAGCAGACCAATGAAATGAGACATCCTTGGGAAAGGGTTTGGCCTACACTAATTAAAAGAGAGAGGAAACCAACCAAACCACTGTGGTCCCATACAAATCAACAATGCCGAGAGCAAAGGTGATATCCGAGGACATGAAGAAGAGGGTAGTGACAGCCCATCAGTCTGGGGAGGGCTATAAGACCATCTGCAAAAGATTCCAGCTCTATCCATCCCATGTAAGACATATAATTTACAAATGGACGGCCTTCAACATGACAGCAACTCTGCCTAGAAGTGGACGCCCATCAAAAATATCACCCAGAAGCACCAGAAAAATAATACATCAGGTAAAGGCCAACCCACACATCACCTCTAGAGAGTTGCAGACCTCTCTGATAGCATCTGGGACAAATGTGCATACATCTACAATCAGACGAAAATTGAATAGCCATGACATTCATGGGAGGGTTGCTAGAAGGAAGCCTCTGCTCTCAAAAAAGAACAAAGCTGCCCATTTCAACTTTGCCAGAGAGCACTTGGACAAACCAGAGGCCTTCTGGAAGTCCATTCTCTGAACAGACGAGTCCAAAATAGAATTATTTGGTCACAATCAAAACCAACATGTTTGGAGAAAAGCCAACACTGCATATGAAGAAAAGAACCTCCTCCCAACAGTGAAGCATGGTGGTGGAAATGTGAAGGTCTGGGGCTGCTTTTCTGCTTCTGGACCTGGACGACTCCATATTATCCAAGGAACCATGAATTCTCCGGCATATCAACAAATTCTTGACCAGAATCTCCTGCCATCAGCCATGGAGTTGAAGCTGGGACGAAAATGGATTGTGCAACAAGCCAATGACCCAAAGCATTCCAGCAAAACTACAAAGGAATGGCTTCAGAGAAAGAGGATTCGTACTCTGGATAGGCCCAGTCAAAGTCCAGACCTTAATCCAATTGAAATGTTGTGGCGAGACCTGAAGAAGTTGGCACATACCAGATGTCCCTCCAACCTCTCTCAACTGGCTGAGTTCTGCAAGGAGGAGTGGGCAAAAATCCCCATAAGCAAATGCGAGTGACTGGTTAGTGGTTACAGAAGACGTTTGGTTGAAGTAATGGCTGCAAAAGGAGGAGCCACAAGCTACTAATACAAGGGTTCACATACTTTTGCACATGTTAAATTTTCAGTTTTTGTGAAATAAACCACCTTTGTTGAATTAAATAATGAAAATATATCGCTTTTTGTATGTGTGTCCATTATTTGGAAGGTGTGCTTTACAAATTGGGATTTGGATGTATGTGTAATAAGCTTATTTTTAAGTTTTTTTACAAAAACAGTGACTCTGTCTGGAGGGTTCACAAACTTTCAAGCAGCACTGTATGTGTACACATCAATTAAATGGTCATAATAGTAAAAAAAAAAAAAGAAAAAAAGACAGCCGCTCAAAGAGATTGACAATGATTCATAGTGGTCATATCGGCTTGGACAAATGTGATCACTGCAAGCGATTTCCATTATAGTTGAATTGATAAAAGAAAACTTTAATTCCTGTCTTGATCGATGAATCCAAACGAAACATTCATCTGTTGGCATTTCTTCTTCTTTCTCTACAACTTTTACATTTACTTATTTGAGCTTTCATAACCTCAGAAATGTGATAATATACCATCCCCATGCTGTTGGTGTACATGTGCGTCTTTGTGTGCATGCTATAAGAACGTGTGCTGCAAACAATACAGCGACCCGCTTTTCTTACTGTGCTCTGTAGCATCACTAGATGTCAAAAATGTCATTGTATACTTTTTAAACATGGTAGTGAAAGCATCAATGAATTTAAAGAAGTAGTGAGGACTGGAATTGCAATAAATTGAATCGTTAAATTGCATGTCAATGAATTAATGGCAAGGTAATCAAATAGAAAATCAAAAATTATTTTGTAATTTGTTTTGTATGTAATTGCATTTTTTTCATTCATCCATACAATTATATTGATTCGATTTGATGTAATATTTGATATGTTTGCATTTTACCCACCATTTAGTTGTATAGCTATTTAATGAATTCAGTGTTTAATTTATTATTTTTGTTACTTCCACTCCTCACACTTCCTGCTCGACTGGCTTTTCTATTCTCTGCTTTAGGAACGTTTCCCGCTGAAGAATAAGAGAAATCTTGCAAAATGTGTATGCTCAATAGTAAAATTTGACTAACTTTATATTGAACTATTTTGATTTTGGATTTTTTAACATCTGGGCATTCTTGGATTTTCAAATGTATGGGAATAGTGACAGCAGTGTCCAACGTAAAATTTTTTCCCCACTGGCCCACTTGGCCATTAGATCAGAGTTTTACTGGCCCCTTGTATATTTTCACAGGCTTGGCAGCCAAAAAATGAAAATACCCCCCCCCCCCCATAATTTTGGTGATTTATTCAGTTTCAGATTGATTTTATCTCGAAAATGCCAAAATAACAAAATGAAACACACAGGCAGGAATACAAGAACAAATGGAAATAATAGTAAACATATTTTGCAAACTCTCTGTAACAACACAAGTAATAACTGGCCCGTGTTCGAAAAGTGCATAGGATGAAGTAAAGAACTTTTCTGGTCCTACCCCTTTCTTATACTTTATCAATCAAATCAAACCAAAACAAAGCTTTCAAGACAAAACAAAAGTGGAAAAAAAGAAAAGAAATGCCAATGCATAGAGATCAAAATAAACAAAACAGTACAAGTCAAACAAGGCACCTTACACGTCATGTATCATGTCATGTTATTCCAGTCCACCTCTTTGTTCATCCATCCTATATCTATTCAATATGTTATTTTTAAAGAGTTGTTTAAACTTACTTATTGATGTTCACATCTTCATTTATTTTTTACAGTTTTTCCATAGATTGACTCCTTTGATGGATATACAATGAAGTTTTGCATTTGTCCTCACTAGTTGTTTTTTGAATATACATATTCGTCTGAGATTGTTTTTACTTTCCCTCCTTTGGAACAACTTTTGAACACTGTTTGGTAACTGCTGATTTTTTACTCTGTACATGATTTGAATTGTTTTGAAGTCAACCAAATCCTTAAATTTTAGTGCTTTCAGTTTGATAAAGAGTAGGTTTGTAGGCTCTCTGTAAGTGGTTTTGTTTACAATTCTTATGGCTATTTTTTGAAGGATGAAAATTGGATCTGTGTTTGTTTTGTATGTGTTTACCCACACTTCCACACAGTAGGTGATGTATGGAAGTATGAAGGAGCAGTACAAGGTGTGTAGTGCTGGTTGATGCAGGAGATCTTTGACTTTATATAGTATTGCAATTGACTTTGATATTTTTGCTTTAATATACTTTATTTATGTGGTTTCCAACATAATTTATTGTCTTATTATTACTCCAAGAAATTTGATTTCTGACACTTTTTTGATTTCTGCATCATTTATCGCGAGCTTCTTGTTTGAGTTTGTTGACCGATTTCCAGATATTATGAATTTTGTTTTGCTTAGATTTAGTGGTAGTTTATTTGAATCAAACCAACTCTTTAGTTTCTTCAGTTCATTTCCTACTGTATCCAAAAGTTGTTCCAAGTTGTCCCTACTGCAAAGTAGGTTTGTGTCATCTGCAAATGAAATTATTTTTAGTGTTTTTGAAACCCCACATATATTATTAATGTACAAAATAAACAACAGTGGCCCCAACACTAAGCCTTGAGGAACTCCACACTTAACCTTCATTAATTGTGATGTATAATTATTAATTTGCACATATTGTTCCTGTTATTTAGGTAACTGGATAGCCAAGAAAGAGCTACTCCTCTGATTCCATATTTTTGTAGTTTTATTAATAATAAGTCATAGTCAGCCATATCAAATGCTTTTTTTTTTTAGATCTAAGAGTACTCCTACAGCATATTCTTTCTTTTCTATAGCACTTGGTATCTCTTCTACAAAATCAATGCGTGCAGATGATGTAGTCCTATTGGTTCTAAATCCATATTGTTGTTAACACAGTACATTATGTTTTGTGATAAAGTCATCCAACCTTGAGTTGAATATTTTTCCAGTATTTTAGAGAATTGTGAAAGCAAAGAAACAGGTCTGTAATTTTAGTGTGTCTATCTCCAGCCTTGTATATGGGTATAACTTAAGCTGTTTTAATTTTACATGGAAAAACACCAGTTTTCAGAGATTGATTGCAAATATATATAAGAGGTTTCACCACACTCAATAATATCTTTAACTAGTGACATTTCAATACCATATACCATTGCAGTCTGTTGACTTCTTACTCTTAAATCTTTTGACAATGTCAGTGATTTCTTTTTCATCTGTTCCCTTTAAAAACAAAGATTATTTTAGCTGTACATCTTTACTTGCCATGTCAGTTCTACAGCCAGTGCTTGCAATCTCCCCAGCCAAACCGGGGCCAACACCAACAAAAAAAAATCATTGAATTCATTAACAATTAAGGCCATATCGTTAATAGTTTTATTATTTTTGGTTAGGAAGCAATTTGGATATCCAGTTTTCCCCTTTTTATTTTTAATAATATCATTCAATATCATCCATGTATTTTTTATGTTGTTTTTATTGTCCTCTAATAATTTGCTGTAGTAATCCCTTCTGCTGTTTCTCATAATTTTTGTCAGTTTGTTTTTATATGTCTTGTATTTGTGTTCTGATTATTTTGTTATCTTCTTTAAAAAGTCTATATAATACATTTTCCTTCTTACATGAGTTTAATAATCCCTTAGTTAACCATGGCTTTTCAGTAATTTTCTGTTTTACTTATTTCTTAACTAGAGGACAGTTTTTTTTCATAAAGAGCCGTTGTTATCAACAAAAATGTGTCATAGGCTTTGTCTACATCTTCCACATATACTTTATTCCAGTGTTGTACCATCAGATCGTTTAAAAAAAAATTGTCCCTTCTGTTTTTTGTCTAATTATTTTGTGTGTTGTAACATCCTTATTTGCCCCTGTACAGCTCTGAATGACTGCAAACACTGGCAGATGGTCGCTTGTGTCATTTATTATTAACCCACTTATTACTTTCCTATCAGTTACAATAGTGAATATATTATCAATTAGTGTAGCACTGTTAGTTGTTATTCTGGTCGGGTGTGTGATTGAGGGATACAGGCTCATACTGTACATTGAATTAATGAATTCTGTAGTGGTATCGTAAGTGGGTTTAACAAATCAATATTGAAGTCCCCACAAACAAAAACCATTTTCTTATTATTTATGTTCTCATACATCTCCAATAATGTTTCCCTAAATGTATCAATACATGATCCTGGAGTTCTGTATATACAGCTTATTAGTATTTTTTTTATTTTTCTAGTTCTGTTTCTACGGTAATACATTCCATGATATTGTCTACTACTTGTGACATACTTTTATAGATTTACAATTATAGTTTTTGTCAATGTATAAAGCAACTCCTCCACCCCTTTTTTTTGGATTCCTATTCATAGAATACATCTCATGTCCCTCAATGTCGACCATAGCCGTTTGTTCCTCATTAAACCAGGTTTCAGCGATTGCTATTGCATTGAATTGGTTCTTCAGCTGTCTTAAACAGTGTTGGATCTTTGAAAGGTTTGAATTCAGGCTCCTACTATTGAAATGTATAATTGATGTTACTCCATTCATTTCTGAATTTCTGTTAAACTGTTCCTCAGTATAGTATTCGCAGTGGTTGTGTGTGTTGATGTAGAAATTGTTCTCAGGATCAGTATCATTCTCCATATCATGTCCTTTATGTTCGGTGAATTCAAAGGTTTTCAGTCCTACTGTTTCATATTCTGAGATCAGTACTTGTTGATTAATATCTCCAGTTGGAGATGAATGACGTGTCAAGGAGGCTTGTCATGGGTTGTAATTGTCATGGGTATCAGAATTATTACCTTTGCTGTTCTCCAAGGGTTGTCATCTCTGACACTTGTCCAGCTCTGCAGTGTCCTTGATGGCCAGTACTTTAGCTTCCTCTGGACATCCATTCAGTTTTATGAACACTTTAGTTTGTTGTCCATGTTGATTGAATCCTGTTTCGCTTCTTCAAGATGTGTGCTTGTCTGGCGATGTCTGCATTTTTCTTCATCAAGTGCTCGTTGAGATACACATCGGTGCCTTTCAGCTTTCTTCCCTGCTTGAGCAGTGCTTTTTTGTTTTCTGCTCACAAAGTGAATTATTATGGCTGATTTCACATTTTTATATTTTTGGGGAAGAGGATGACACGCCTCGATGTCTCTGCGGTCCACTTTTATCCCCTTACTGTTGAAGAAGGTGATCACTTGCTGCTCGAGGGAGACCAGGTCAGGCTCGGTGGGCTCTGGATCCTTTGCTGCAGCCCTGGCGTAGGACCGGGGCCGGATTTCCAAGCCGCTAATAATCAGGTCATTCATCCTGGAGTATTGTTCCAGGTCTGCCACATGGCCCTTCAGTATGTTTTTAAAAAAATTTTTTTTTTATCTTTGTCATCATTTTGTCTTCTCAGGTCTTTTATTTCTCCTATCAAGTCCATTATCAGTTTCTGCTCTTTAGAGATTTTTGCGATCTCTTCTGACATAAAGTTTAGAGATTTCTTTATGTCTTCAGCTTCCTCGTCTGTAATTGTACTTGCCTTCTTTGGTCCCATCTTGTGCCTCAGTGTGGAAATCGATAGTTAATTGTAACACTACCAAGTCTGGGTTATCTCACCGCACCAATGCTAGCCAGAAACGGACCAAGCTAGCCTCGATAGCTAAACTAGCTAGGTTTAGCTAGCTTGCCGGTTTGCCGTTTCTCTATTTGAAGTCTGTGTTCTTAACTCGTTGTCTCAATCCAGGCGTAGGTCAAAGCCAAAATATAACAATTAGGTAACCCAAGAAACGAAACCCAAAAGCAGTTGTTTAAGGCAAAGACGATCCAAAAGCCGGGAGACGTGAAGCAGATACAAAGAAACACAGCGACTGGATGCATCAGATGTGGTGCATTGTATAAAATGGTATAAAAGGTTAGGGCGATGAAGGATTAAGATTGAAATGTGCTGACAAGCAAGAAGAGTTTGTTGAGAAGGAGGAAGGAGTACTTTGAGGGGCTGATGGAGAGAGAGAGAGAGAGCTGTATGATGTGGGGATATTGAACCAGGAAGTGTGGTGGATTAGCAAGGAGGAAATGTGGGTAGCTATGAAGAGGATGAAGAGTGGAAAGGCAGTTGGTCCAGATGACATACTTGTGGAGGCATGGAGATGTGTGGGACAGATGGCAGTGGAGTTTTTAACTAGATTAACACAATCTTTGAAAGTGAGAGGATGCCTGAGTAGTGGAGAAGCATACTAGTTTTCAAGAATAAGGGTGATATGCAGAGCTGTAGTAACTACAGAGGTATAAAGTTGATCAGCCACAACATGAAGATATGGGAAAGAGTAGTGGAAACCACGTTAAGAGGAGAGGTGATGATTAGCGAGCAATAGTATGGTTTCATGCCAGAAAAGAGCACTACATATATTATGTTTGCTTTGAGAATGTTGATGGAGAAGTATAGAGAAGGTCAGAAAGAGTTACATTGTGTATGTGAATTTAGAGAAAGCATATGACAGGGTGCTGAGAGAGGAGATGTGGAATTGTATGAGGAATTCAGGAGTGGCAGAGAAGTATGTAAGAATGGTGCAGGATGTGTGTGAGGGCAGTGTGACAGTGGTGAGGTGTGCAGTAGGAATGACAGATGGGTTCAAGGTGGAGGTGGGATTACATCAAGGATCTTGTTTGCAGAGGTGATGGACAGGTTGACAGACGAGATCAGGCAGGAGTCTCCGTGGACTGTGATGTTCGCGGATGACATTGTGATCTGTAGTGAGAATAATAATAATAAACATTTTATTTAAAGTTGCCTTTCATGACACTTAAGGTCACCTTACATCAAATACAATAAAACAAAGTAGTAAAAACATTAGTGCAATCAACAGTAAAACACACAATAAGCAATAGAGCATACATCAGCAGGAGTTAAAAAAAAGAATTTGATGCTGTTAAAGTGAGTATGCTTGTTTAAAAAGGTCGGTTTTAAGAGCAGTTTTGAATTCTAGTCTAGTAAGCGGATGTGGCGGGGAATGGAGTTCCAGAGTTTGGGTGCAGCACAGGAGAAAGCCCTGGCACTTACTGTGCGGAGATTGATAGTTGGTAGTGCCAATAGACCTGCTGGTGAAGACTGCAGGGAGCGAGATGGAGTGTTATGGAGTGTTAAGTCTGAAGGAGGTCTGTGAGATAAGCAGGGGATAGAATATGAAGAACTTTTAATGTTAATGATAAAATTCTAAAATTAATCCACCGTGACACAGGAAGCCAGCGTAATTGTATCAGCAGGGGAGAGACATGGTCAGTGGACTTTGAATATGTTATAATCCGTGCTGCAGAATTCTGGATGAGTTGCAGTCGGTGAATAAGTTTGTTGGTGATGCCTGCCAGCATCGCATTGCAGTAATAAGTGCGTGATATGACCAAAACATTGACTAAGACTTCTGTAGGGTGTTGTGTTAAAACAGAAGTTTCACAGATGGGAAAAGACAATCCGGGAGACATTGTTTATATGACTGGAAAAGGAAAGGGTACTATCTAGCATAACACCAAGGCTCTTCGCCTAAGCGGAGACAGGTATGGTGGCTACATCAATGGGGAGTGAGCAAATATTAGTTTTTGAGTGTAGATTTAGTGTGAATGAGGAGTAGCTTAGTTTTACTAGTGCTGAATTTCAGATAATTGTTAGTCATCCATATTTTTATATCATGGAGACACACAGTGAGGTACTGGAGGGGAGAGTGGAAGTGCGCTTAGTGGACAAATAAAGCTGTGTATCATCAGCATAGCAGTGGAAATGGATATCATAGTGCTGGAAGATGTTGCCAAGAGGGAGGAGGTAAATAATAAATAGGAGTGGCCCCAACACTGAACCCTGTGGAACTCCACGAGGAACTGTCAGACTTTCTGACTGGTAATTCTTAATTTGTACAAAATGTGTCCTGTCTGTAAGGAAGGAAACAAACCACTGATACACTGGTCCCAACTCCAGTGCAAGACAGACGATCCATGAGGAGCTGGCGGCATTTAGTATCAAAGGCTGCAGTGAGGTCAAGGAGGATGAGGATAGAGAGTAGACCGGAGTCAGCTGCACGAAGGAGGTCATTAGTGATCTTAACCAGGGCTGTTTCTGTGCTATGTTTGGGGCGAAAGCTAGATTGGAATTGTTCAAAGACATTATTGTTATCAAGGTAGATCTGGAGTTGAGATGCAGCTACCCTCTCAATGATTTTGGACATGAATGGTAAATTGGAAAATAGGCCGGTAGTTGTTTTGGTCACTAGAATCTAAATTATTATTTTTCAGAGTTGGTCTGATGGCAAACTTCAGCGAAGGGGGAACCATATCACTGAAGAAAAAAGTCTAAGCAGGGTGGAGTGGGTGGAGAAGAGTATCAAGAGTTATTTGCAACAGAAGGGTACCGACAAGAATTAAAGGGAAGGTTTACAAGATGGTAGTGAGACCAGACATGTTGTATGGTTTTGCAGATGGTGGCACCGATGAAAAGACAGGAGGTGGTGCTGGAGGTGGCATAGCTGAAGGCGCTAAGATTTTCGTTGGGAGTGACGAAGGAGGACAGGATTAGGAACGAGTAGTATATTAGAGGAACAGCTCAGGTTAGACAGCTTGGAGACAAAGCAAGAAAGGCAAGATTGTAATGGTTTGGACAGAGGAGAGGAGAGATGCTGGGTATATTGGGAGAAGGATGCTGAATATGGAGCTGCCAGGGGAGAAGAAAAGAGGAAGGCCAAAGAGGTTTATGGATGTGACGAGGGAGGACATGCAGGTCATGCGTGACAGAGGAAGTTGCAGAGGACAAGAAGAGATGGAAAATGGATGATTTGCTGTGGCGACCCCTAACGGGAGCAACCAAAAGTAGTAGTAGTAGTAGTAGTAGTAGATTGATTGTATAAAACACTATACATCTGATTGTTTCCTCATATAGTGTGTCAAGTAAAATACAATTGATTCTTATCTACAACTGATTAATTTTTACAACATTTTAACATTATTTTTATAACATTTGTTTGTATGCACGTGTTCCAGTGTTTGCCCATATTGATCAGATGTTAAGAGAGCCTAATGACGGGTTGTCCGCCATCCCCTTAGCTAGCATACACTGCAAATGGTTTCTACTTTTGTTGTGCGCGTTGAGAGCATGTTTTCGATAATTGTCAGTCACTTTAAAAAATGAACCCCCTCGATCAGCATTTGCAGGGAATCGCCAGCAAACTGTACAAAACATACCACAGTCACTGTTTTCCACCCAGGAGTATTGTTGCCTCCACAAAAGTAGAAAAACCCTCTTTTTGTAGCCTCGTATGTTTCTTTCGTAAGCTTTTTTTTTTTGAGCACGGGTAAGTATGACAGTGAGTATGATGGATGAATGATACAAGGGTGGGAAAGACCATATTTAAAGGGACTTACCCATGACTCTGATTCTGGCCCTGAGCCATCAGTTGTGTCGGACCCTTGGGTGTCAGGCTACAGGTGAACACAATCACCAGCTATTGCCTGCTTGATGTAAAATTGTTTTCACTGTGTGGACAGGAAACATACCCAAAATGAAAGTGGAGCAATAGTTGGGCCTTTACTTTCTAAAAGTCACTTCTCACTCCATAAAAATTGGGCAGATCTGCTCCCTGCTCAGGTTTCCAGACTTCACATTAGACCAGGACCACACACCTAGAGAATTACTTGTGTCCACAAGGTGGTAGCAGTGTAGCAGCAATGAGGCCTTGCTCAATGGTGTTGGCATCTTGTTGTTGTGATGTTTGTTATTAGCTGCCCCCCCCCTTTTTTTAAGACCTCATGACCGTGTGTGCTTCTGTGTGGCTGTCAGGACTCTTAAATCTGGGCAGAAAATTCTCTTGTTATTCTGCTTCTCCCGAAACTGTCAGCTTCATTACTCTGTGGTCATGAGACCACTGGCCTCGTAAGGCTGGGCTTTTATCTTGGGCCACTGGATTGTCTTGGCTGTTGTCAACAGGCGCTTCGCTTCATCTGCTTTCTGTTTTTTTCCCCTGAATGATTAAGTTATAGCATTTGTGCTGCACAGAAGTGAGAGTAATGGGGGGTGAAATAAGAGTCAGCTGGCTTCAAACCAATGTTAAAAATGCACGATCTGCATCTAAGCTCTTTGAATCACTAGCAGGTCCATGGTGTCTGTCTCTATTTCTGGTTTTACAAACTAGGTAAGGGAGTGGTTATGCTTGCATTGTGATTAGACTTCTTTACAGTCTGGGTGCAGTCCATCTACAATATGCAAACAAGCAGTGTAAAGAGATGAAGAGAGAAAAAGCTAGATTAGGGCAGCCACAGGGGACTGTTTGAATATACAGTGATGTCATCTCTTTAAACTGACCTTTAGGATCAGATGTCTCTTAAAAGTAATGTTGACTATAAGCTAAAGTAAGTGTAACTCAAGCATAAATCT
Organism: Lampris incognitus; assembly: GCF_029633865.1. Taxonomy (NCBI): domain Eukaryota; kingdom Metazoa; phylum Chordata; class Actinopteri; order Lampriformes; family Lampridae; genus Lampris; species Lampris incognitus. The sequence continues at coordinate 122,768,883 of NC_079212.1, forward strand.
GTCCCACTCAATCTTTGTGTCTGTCTCTGTTCCTCAGACTCCCACTCTGTTGTTGACTCCCAGTCCTCTGCTGTCCAACATCCACTTCTGGAGTACGCTCAGTCCAGTTGCCCCCCTCAGTCCTGCCACACGTCGCCAGGGCGCACATCTGTTCCAAGTCAGTACATTATTCACACCTTTCTCTGCAGCTAGCATCTCTTCAGTTTTTGCAGCCTGTCTTCCCAATCTGACCTGACATGTTGTTCTGCTTTGCTCTGTTCTAGTTTCCATCAGTGCTCACCCCTCAATTCCAGATCCCAGTTCACAATCTGGATGGAACCAACACACCAGGGCCCATTTCTCCAGACCCCCAGAAGACATAGGGGTAAATCCCCCTCCTTGACCGTAGACACCCAGACCTTTTTGACCTCTGCTCCCCAATTCCTAAATAAAGGACACTAATTTGGGATTGGGGAGGGTCCCTGTCATTCCCCGCCACGTTGGCGCTTGTAATTTTGTTCAGAGCTACTAGTTCACTGCCACAGAAGTGACACTACAATCAGAATTGTGGATGAAAGGTTGTGATAGATTTTGTACTGAGTCCAGGCTGATTGACTACGTAACACAGTTAAACAGTAACAGTTCGTTTCATGCAGTTCTGATTAAGTATTTGTGCCCCAAGGATGCTATTGAACAGACACATCATTAATTCCTTACAGTTTTTTCTTTTTTGCTGTCTTTTTGGGATCGTTTATCTGTTGGGTAGAAGAAACAGTTTCCATCACAGCTCTCACTGCATGTGGATTACACACTGAGCAGCCAGAAATTCACATAAATGCTTAGAATGATGGAATTGGCTATTGGATTCTGTTCCTGTTTATTTGTCAAACTACTTTATGAAACAAAAAAAAACAAACAAACAAACCCGTAGCAATTCCTACCCACTTTGCTTTGAGGACTTTTACATTTGAACAGGCTCTCCTGCTTAATTTCCCCTTTTGTTCATGTTGAAGGGCCGCGCTTTAACCTGATTTGCTTGTTTACTTAAAATTCTTATCTTTACACCATTCTGAAGTAAAATGTCAGAGGTTACTAAACATGCCTGTGTGTACAGTGCTAGCTTTGTGGAAGGTGTTGGCGAACAGTAGTCATAGCTAGAATTCTTACTTTAATTGTCTTACTATGACATGTGGCCATATTCTCACTGAACCTTGAACAATACCTCCTTTTTATCAGTTGTAATGTAAATGTGCCCAGCACCTACTGTATGAACAGTAGATAAGCCCTAGGAGCTAGCATTGCCTGGTGTGTCTGTCTCCAGCCAGTTGGCTTTTGGGTTCTTGACAAGTCAGTAAAGCCATAACTCCAACGTTAATCCAAACCATACCTCCGTCTCCCGGAGGCTAGAGACTAACCAGCCTAGCGTTTACCTTAACTTAGCCTTAGCCATCTTTATCCCATTGACTTTGAACCCTTACTGTGGACTGTAGAAAGCAGTCCTTCAGGGTTTCAGCATCTTTCCTGCCAACTGACACTTTTTTGTGGTACTTGAGGCTTGAAAGCTATACACCCCTTTATTGAAATAACATAAAAGCCATAAATGTGAGAGACAGATTCAAGAGCTAAATTACATATCTCTATGCTTTCTAGCGTGGACTATTAAATCGAACTTGTTTACATGTGACACTTGGATAAATAATCACAGTGCCGAAGTGTTTATTTACCATTGTGTTGCTCCAGCCAAGGGATGGATGACCAACTAATGTCCAGTGGGAAATTTGATCTTTACTCAAATAAGACACCCACCCCTATAGTCTAAAATCAGTTGTTTGTATACTGTGCCTTACCACAACCAAGCCCATGTCAGAGTTTTAACTTGCTTAAGTGGAGTCTTGTAATTGAATAGGTAGTATGGGGTAGTAGTTTGCAATATTTGTTATACACTTGTGTAGGTTTACTGTTGTTTTCTATGCCATATTTGTGCTTAGACCAAATGAAAGCCCTAGAAGTCCGTATTAGCACTTCAGAGGGATCATTTATTCATGTTGTCAGTACCTTCACATTGCAGGTTTGTTAGAGGATCTATTACTATTCAGTTGGCAACACTGCATCTGTGTACAGTAAGGAAGCTTTGCAAGGACATATTTTACACAAACCAAGATGTGCCAATGGCACATGTCCATAAACCAACAATGTATCCCCAACTGTAGACCCTAATTTTCAAATCTGCTTAGATGGTTATGATGGCAAATCTACTCAAAAGCATATACAGTGGATATTTAAGGTGTACACAGTTTTCATTTTTCTAGTTCTTATGGGCCTGAGGCCTAAAAAAACAACTAATTTAACCAGACTCTTTTCACTTTGATTTACGTCGTAACCAGCAGTCAAAAGAGAAGCACATATGGCCACATAGGATTGGATAGCCTTTAACACTGAGCCTTAGTGCGCCCACCTTTTAATTAACTCTTACAAGACTCGTGTCTTTATCACTTAACAGTAGCAAGTCTGGATAGCTTTCTACCAATTTAACATATTTATACTAAGGATTTCTTTTATTGTTTATACATTTTCACCTCACCAAGAGTCCAAGCTCCATGACATTACAAGCGGACATCCTGTGCACACTCCTCTTTATGGTCTGCCCATAGGTTTTCTACAGGATTGACGTCTGGACTCTGACTGCATCATTTAAGAATACTGCGCCTCCTTTTTTTCCTCAGCCTGGTTAATTCAGCTAGCATTGGTTTTCATGTTGGGGGGGGGGGACCTCTTTTCCAACTTGAACTTGTGAAAGATTCAACTACTTTCCCCATATTATCTCGCTGTGAAGAATTTTGTTAATCTTCCTGAATAGCGCACATTTCTCTGAAGAGAATGAAACACCAAACACCATAGTGAACACGAAGCGTTATTTCGGTGTAGGTAAAGGACTCTTGGTTCTGGATTAATTTTTTCTACTAGCTTGAAAAAAAAAACAAGGTGTATGTATGTATATATATATATATATATATATATATATATATATATATATATATATATATATATATATATACACACTACCGTTCAAAAGTTTGGGATCACCCAAACAATTTTGTGTTTTCCATGAAAAGTCACACTTATTCACCACCATATGTTGTGAAATGAATAGAAAATAGAGTCAAGACATTGACAAGGTTAGAAATAATGATTTGTATTTGAAATAAGATTTTTTTTACATCAAACTTTGCTTTCGTCAAAGAATCCTCCATTTGCAGCAATTACAGCATTGCAGACCTTTGGCATTCTAGCTGTTAATTTGTTGAGGTAATCTGGAGAAATTGCACCCCACGCTTCCAGAAGCAGCTCCCACAAGTTGGATTGGTTGGATGGGCACTTCTTTGAGCAGATTGAGTTTCTGGAGCATCACATTTGTGGGGTCAATTAAACGCTCAAAATGGCCAGAAAAAGAGAACTTTCATCTGAAACTCGACAGTCTATTCTTGTTCTTAGAAATGAAGGCTATTCCATGCGAGAAATTGCTAAGAAATTGAAGATTTCCTCCACCGGTGTGTACTACTCCCTTCAGAGGACAGCACAAACAGGCTCTAACCAGAGTAGAAAAAGAAGTGGGAGGCCGCGTTGCACAACTGAGCAAGAAGATAAGTACATTAGAGTCTCTAGTTTGAGAAACAGACGCCTCACAGGTCCCCAACTGGCATCTTCATTAAATAGTACCTGTTAGAGCCTGTTTGTGCTGTCCTCTGAAGGGAGTAGTACACACCGGTGTAGGAAATCTTCAATTTCTTAGCAATTTCTCGCATGGAATAGCCTTCATTTCTAAGAACAAGAATAGACTGTCGAGTTTCAGATGAAAGTTCTCTTTTTCTGGCCATTTTGAGCGTTTAATTGACCCCACAAATGTGATGCTCCAGAAACTCAATCTGCTCAAAGAAGTGCCCATCCAACCAATCCAACTTGTGGGAGCTGCTTCTGGAAGCGTGGGGTGCAATTTCTCCAGATTACCTCAACAAATTAACAGCTAGAATGCCAAAGGTCTGCAATGCTGTAATTGCTGCAAATGGAGGATTCTTTGACGAAAGCAAAGTTTGATGTAAAAAAAATCTTATTTCAAATACAAATCATTATTTCTAACCCTGTCAATGTCTTGACTCTATTTTCTATTCATTTCACAACATATGGTGGTGAATAAGTGTGACTTTTCATGGAAAACACGAAATTGTTTGGGTGATCCCAAACTTTTGAACGGTAGTGTATATATTCTATAAAGTATGGAGAACTTCTGAAATGGTTGTTCTATGCAGAGTGGCCAGACCCTACCATGGAGGCATTTGATTGTAATACACAAGAGGTAGTCTTTTGCCTTTATCCTGATTTTGCTAGTTGCTACAGCCAAATGACAGCTGAAAAAAGAAATCTGATTTTGAATTTAAATTGATTTTTTTTTCTTCTGTGCCTTGAGGCATTGAAGAACCAGAAAAAAATGAAAGTATGTGTGCACTTAAAGTAATCCCTGTTTAGATTGCCTGTATTTTCTGTGTTTAATCTCCTGTTAGTTTCCTGTAACATCCATACATTTTTATTTTTGTAATGACTAGAGATAGTGAACCGTTTGCTATTTTGGGTTTCTGTTGTTAGCTAAAATTTGAGCATGTTTCTGTTTTTTTTTTTTTTCCCTCTGTGTTTGGGAGATGGCTATCCCACAGTTGTATTAGCTATTTGGGGAATCAAGGCCTTATGGGGTAAAGCCTAAATCCATGTTTGTATGTAGAGAGTTTTGATATTGTCGCTTTTGTATATGCAGATGTTGTGGTGGAACGTTTGCACTTAAAATTTTGGGGGTTCCTGTAGTATTGGATTTTATCACTTTTCTAAGCCTCAGATTTCCTGTCCTCTGTAAAGATGCCATGTTTACATTAGCATATGAATGACTAATGTACAATATCCCAATCAAAGGGAGGATAGAGTTATGCACTAAGTACTTTATACTGCAAATCAAAGAATTAAAGTTAAACTTTTATACATCAATTACATAGATTTTTAATGAAATGTTTATTTACGCTCTACAAAAAGGTGCCCTTTCTACAGTAATTGGTATATAATATTGTATTTTTGCAGTAGTTTACACAAATACTATCAAATAGTAATTACATGATTACAATGCCTTTTTAAGTTTCCCTGAATTGTATTGGATCAGATATCCTGTATTTGATTTGTTTTGTCCTTTTATTTCTTGAACTTTCCTTGCAATGTAATATTTTTGCATTAGTCATTGAATGATACAGACTGACTTTGGTTCTAGAGTTCTCGCTTTGTTCTGTTCAGTTCTTTCTATGATGCTTTTCAGATGTTTACAAGCTACTTGTCTCAAGTGGCACATCAATGTGTGAGAGATATTAAGGAAGCACTTATATCTCAGGATGTGGATAAGACCAATAAAAAACAAAACAAACAATAAAATCCTGAGCTCTCTAACCAGATGTCTCTGTTCCTTAGGATTTGTCCTTGCCAGCCGGGGGGCTATAGTGGCCGAAAAATTTACAAGGTTATTAATCCATTCCTGTATATCAGAATGTCATGATAAACAATCAGTCAATGACAATCAAATATGCTGCAGAATTTTAACAAAGGGTTGACATTAATTTTACGAGAACTGACTTTTGTGAACACTACAGCTATGGGCTGCAACAAGTTACCAGCAAACAGAAAAGGAAATACAAATTCATTTATACCATTGTTTTGAAATCAGACAAATTGGTGAGGACCTTGATGCCATTCCACAGTAAATGAAGTCGAGTTTCCATTGAATTTTAACTTGATCGGATGGCTTGTAGAGGAAGGCACTCTAGGTTACAGTTCATTTTTGTTGTGAGATGGCGGCCAGGATGAAGGTTTATCACTCAAGTGTACCTTCATCATTTCTTTGGCAAATATGGCAGATTTTAAATGCCCAGTGGGGAGACAAGCTTTATCAGATTTTCTTCTCATATTCCCTTTGTATCATCAGAAAAAAACTGTTGTTTCTGGCCAGATCTTGGGTGTCTTTGCCTCACTGGTCTCCAGACATTGGCTTCTCCGTCATGTCTATGTCCTTAGGAGACTCTGAAAAGTAAACAACGTTAATCTTCGTCAGAACATAAAGGTTGATGCAAAAGAGTGCAAATGTGGCTTTAGGTATCATATGTTTGAGTTTGCCACATCAAGAGGTGCAAGTTGTGCAACGGATGCAAGTTTCCTTTTGTTATGCAAAGTACATCAGCTAAACCCAAAATGAACTGATCAAAAATATAAAATAAAATGTAAAACCCTTCCTGGTTCTCAAGACCAAAACAAAGTCTGGAGTTGCAGTAGTCCCACCTCAAAATGACAAAAGTAATCACCAGCAAGAAACACTATCCAAATTTTGATTTGGCTGAAATATGGCCAAGCTACTGTGAAATGTACTTCACTTTACTATCAATTTGACATATTGGCCAAAACTGCTCTACCCTAGAGCTGTATATGTTATATCGTGTTTATCATATGTTTTACCTGGCTGGCAGTTTCTGTGTATGCGCTGGACATAGAGGAGGAACAGAAATAAGGAGAAGCCGATGAAAGATGCAATCACTCCACTCAACAGAAAGGTATAGCTGCCCTGACTGTGGATCACCTACAGTGAGACATGCACAGATTCATTGTCTTTCTGCTTTCAATTACTATTTTTTTTCTCCCCAATTGTATCCAGCCAATTACCCCACTCTTCTGAGCCGTCCCAGTCACTGCTCCACCCCCTCTGCTGACCGGGGAGGGATGCAGACTACCACATGCCTCCTCCAATACATGTGGAGTCACCAGCCGCTTCTTTTCACCTGACAGTGAGGAGTTTCGCCAGGGGGACATAGCACAAGGGAGGATCACGCTATTCCCCCCAGTTCCCCCTCCCCCCCAAACAGGTGCCCCGACCAACCAGAGGAGGCACTAGTGTAGCAACCAGGACACATACCCACATCCGGCTTCCCACCCGCAGACACGGCCAATTGTGTCAGAAGAGATGCCCGACCAAGCCAGAGGTAACATGGGAATTTGAACCGGCGAGCCCCATGTTGGTAGGCAACGGAATAGACCACCACGCCACCCAAACGCCGACTTTCAATTACTTTTTTCCAACAAGTTTGCATAATTTTACTAGAGCACACACCAACACATATCAAGGCCTCACATGTACACACCAGCATAATCACATGCAGAGATTTGGATGCCATTAAAATGCACAGTCTAATCAGATTGCATCATTGTGCTATTGGATACAAATGGAGGGAGGTTTCTTCCCAAAAGCATGGAGTCATTTTTTTCAGTCTGGGCACACTGGTAAACCCTGGTGATGAAGAAAGCTGCAGCATAGGTTTCATGATTGAGATTTACTGGGGTTATTTTGAACAGTATCACAGAGAAAGGGGCTGTAATGGACTTGGATACAAACATGCACAGCCACAATACATACACAAATATTCAGAGGATTTCTTACCGATCCTACAGCCACCTGCATTACCATTTCTCCTGTGCCGGCACTGGTCACCAGAACAGTAGTTGCACAACCTTTCGATGCAGACAAAGAATTAGAAATTCAAAAGCAATTTCTACACTTTGTGTGAGTGTGTGCGTGCATGCTTATGTACGCTTACATGAAGGTAAGGTTATACATGCTTAGATTACCTTTATAGTTTAGTATGTCCTCTGTATAGGCCAGCAGACAGGGGAACACACTGCTGATGCAAAGTCCCAACAAACACGTACCGATGAAGATAAATACTTGACTATAGTAAAGCAACAGTATCATGCACTGCACTAGTATCACGCCAACCTTAATGCGGGAGACAAAGAGGCAGACAGAATAACAGACAGTCAGGAAGTTGGAAGAGGGGAGAGGGCAACAGATACAATGAGAAATACAAAGGCTGATGGAACAATGCCAAAATTAGTTTTAACACACTTTTTGAGATTTAGAGTCTGCATCACAGGTTCCATAGGTGGGCAATGTGAGAAAGCAATTATTTAGTTTGGGTTCAGCAATCTTCACCAGCGCCAATACTGGGCTGGGGCCAATTAAATAAAAACAAGTGAAAATGATTGAACTTGAAAAATATCTTAACAGCATTTGTCATCAAGTTTGGAAATCTTGAACCAAGTTTGCTTTGCTACTGTATTTAAATGATATACTTATAAAAATCCCCTTTTTCTCCCCAGTTGTATCTGGCCAATTACCCCACTTTTCCGAGCCGTCCGGGTCACTGCTCCACCCCCTCTGCTGAGCCGGGGAGGGATGCAGACTACCACATGCCTCTTCCGATACATTTGGAGTCACCAGCTCCTTCTTTTCACCTGACAGTGAGGAGTTTCGCCAGGGGGATGTAGCATGTGGGAGGATCACACTATTCCCCCAGTTCCTCCTCCCCCCCGAACAGGCGCCCCGACTGACCAGATGGGGCACTAGTGCAGAGACCAGGACACATACCCACATCCAGCTTCCCACCAGTAGACACGGCCAATTTTGTCTGTAGAGATGCCCGACCAAGCCAGAGGTAACATGGGGATTTGAACTGGCGATCCCCATGTTGGTAGGCGAATAGACTGCTACACTACCTGGATGCCCTAAATGACATACATTTTTGTTTTAGTTACCTATTTCAATGTGTTCCCAATAAACCAATGAGCATATCAATCTATTTTGAGGTGGTAGTGACTTGATCGTGGATGTGGAAATGTGAATAGTAATGTCTTGATGCATGTTCGATCTCTTTCAAGGATAAAGATGCGCACATCCTTGATAGGGAGGAACGCTGGTTTGAACGGGAAGTCAAAGAGGTCGTGTGAAGAGGGAACAACCATCCCTGAACCATTGATGTGGGTATGTGTGTGTGTGTGTGTGGGGGGGGGGGGGTCTAAGAGTACATCTGTCACCATTTTACAATGCTGTGATTGCGACTATTCCCTAATCCTCCGTGAATAGTACATATGGCCATTGTAACTCTAATTAATGGTCACAGCAATTTGTATATGAAACTAAAAGTTGGTTTGGTTGTTATGCAACCGTGCTGTTTATAAGGTTAGGGGATACCTGCAGTCCGCTGAGACCGAAGAAGTCACTTAGATGAGTGATGAAACGTTTCTTCCAATAAACGTTGTGTCCAGATGAACTGATTCAATTTTCTGTGAATGGTTATGATTAATGTGAATGTGTTTTTGATATACCAGACTGAAGACGAGTAGCCTGGTGGCTGTATATCTGTAGGACAGGTAGATGAAAGCCAGCCTGCCTGCTGTGATGGAGGCCCAGAACACACTGTCCAGGCAGCCTGCCGTCTTATAACCCATAGACAAGGGAGGGCTCACAGCATAGGTGTAGACAAAGCCTGCGTAGGAACCCTGGATTACACACAGCAGGATATTACTCATCACAGCATTTGTATGCCTACTCATATGCTTATTCTGAAACGTGACTGTAAAACCTCACAATGATGCCATCTGTAATGAAGAGGATGGCTCCGCCCAGAAAATGGAGAAGGAAGAAAGAGGGAGGGCGACCACGCAGTTTCTCAGGGTTGAAGCAGGCAAACGTAACCCCATGACCTGAGAAGACAGGGATGTTTTTTTTTTTTTTTTGCACAGATGGGCTTGATTCCCATCTTACTCAACTGGAAAAGAAAAGAATTAAACACAGACAAAGAATCCTACCCTGTTCGCTCTTCTCTGATGCTGTGGTGGTCGTGGAGGACAGAGAGTCTCTGGATAACAGAGGAGGACTCGGGCTGAAGCAGGGCAGCAGTCTCTCATGGTACATCAATATAAACACTGCCAGCGGGATAGGAAGCTGGTGACACACACACACACACACACACACACACACACACACACACACACACACACACACACACACACACACACACACACACGTTACACCTCTGAAAATGGGGAGAAATAATCACGAGAGTAATAGGGTAATGTTTCCTCAGTGAGAACCTTTTACTCGAATGATGATCATGTGGGTGGAGACTAGGGCTGGACCCAAATTCCGGCTATCCAGATATTCGGTCGTTGGGTAGGTATTCGGTTTTCCATTTTTGGGTTCGTATATATATATATATATGTATATATGTGTATATATGTATATATATACTTGCCTTGGTCAGGGGTACCTGACCAAGGCAAGTACCTGGAGAAAACCCACTGCAGACATGGGGAGAACATACAAACTCCACACAGAGGATGACCCCAAGGTTGGACAACCCTGGGGTTCGAACCCAAGACTTTCTTGCTGTGAGGCAACAGCGCTAACCACTGGGCCACTGTGCTACCCAGTGTATAGGAAGGGTTAAATGCAGAAGAAAAAAATTGCGAGTCCTGAGAAATGACAATAAAGAAATTATAAATAAATATAAATCTCCTAAATATAAATCTTAAATTTATTTGTGCTAGTATGCTGTTTCTGTGCTTCCGTTTCATAGCACTTTGCTGGGCATTGTTTCAGATTTGGAGCCTATTAGCATTTATTTATCTAGGGCTATAATTTATCCATAATAAAAAAAAATGACACAAGCTTTTATTATGTCACAAGAAGTGTATAATAGGACCTCGTTCAACCAAATCCCTCAGGATTACAAACATGCATCCAATAAACCAAACCTTTTGGAAAATGTTTTTTTATTAACAAATAACAACACAAACAACAATACTGTTGAACAGATTCCTTAACAATTGATGTATTTAAATAAACCGAAAGACGTGTTGCACCGCTATGCTGTCCATCTCAGCCGTGAACAGAGAAATGTCTGGCTGAGTCCTTCCCGAGTCATTGTAAGCTTGCCATATTGTTTTTGATAGAGTACTGCTCCCAAGCCTTGGTGTAACGCATCAGTGTGTACAATGAATGGCTGAGTGAAATCAGGGAAACCTGACACTAGTGGATGGAGCAGACAGTCAATCAACTGTTCAAGTACCTGTTGGTGCTGGTCTGTCCACATGATCGGCTTGTTTGAGGGCACAACATGGCTCACTTTCTTTAAGCTTGTTTTTCTGTTGTTGTCAGGAGCTTCATCCAAGTCTGCTTTTAGGAGCTCATACAGACAGCTGGCTTTTCGTGAAAAGTCTGATATACTGCCTGTCTGTAGTAGGTGAGTAGACCAAGTATTTTTCTGAGTTGGCCCACAGTCTGAGGTCTTTTAGTGCTCTAATAGCTTCGATGTCAGTTGAATCAACTCTACTGCCCTCTGCAGAGACTATTCTGCCCAGATAGCGGACCTCAGATTTGAATAGATCACACTTACTTGGCTTGAGTTTGATGCCGTACTCTCTGAGGCATTGCAGCACTCTCTGTACATCATTCACATGATTGTCGAAGGTTTTAATGAAAGCCAGTGTTGTTCAGATAAGGAATTCAGACGTTATCCTGAAACCCTTCCAAACATTCCTCCATACAATGTTGGAAGGCCACAAGGGTGTTCATGAGGCCAAAGAGGATGTGAATCCACTCAAAGCCCCCATGGTGTAACAAAAGCTGTCAGTGGTCTGCCTTTTTCCAACATTAATCCGTGGGGGTACGCTTTCCCCTGATCTAGGAGAGAAAACCAGGATTTACCCCCTAGACTGTCCATGATGTCTTGGACACAAGAGATAGGCTGATGGTCAGGATGGGTCTTCCTGTTCAGGTCTCTATAATCTATGCACAACCGTAGAGTGCCATCTTTTTTTCTAACACACGCAACAGGTGAGGAGTATGACTTCCTGACCTAGTCCTCTGTTATTCGGTCATGGAGGTAACCCTTCATTTCCTGGTACAGGGAGCTAGGCACTGATATACAGTGCATCCGGAAAGTATATTCACACCCCTTCACTTTCCCCACATTTTGTTATGTTACAGCCTTATTCCAATATGGATTAAATTCTTTTTTTTCCTGATCAATCTACACACAATACCCCATAATAACAAAGTGAAAAACGTTTTGTAGAAATTTTTGTAAATTTATTAAAAATAAAAAACTGCAATATTGCATGTACATAAGTATTCACACCCTTTGCTATGACACTCAAAATTGAGCTCAGGTTCATCCTGTTTCCACTGATCATCCTTGCGATGTTTCTACATCTTGATTGGAGTCCACCTCTAGTAAATTCAATGGATTGGACATGATTTGGAAAGGTACACACTTGTCTATATAAGGTCCCACTGTTGACATTGCATGTTAGAGCAGAAACCAAGCCATGAAGTCAAAGGAATTGTCTGTGGACCTCCGAGACAGGATTGTATCGAGGCACAGATCTGGGAAAGGGTACAAAAAATTTTTCTACAGCTTTGAAGGTCCCGAAGAGCACAGTGGTCTCCATCATTCGTAAATGGAAGAAGTTTGGATCCACCAGGACTCTTTCTAGACCTGGCCGCCCAGCCAAACTGAGCAATCAGGGGAGAAGGGCCTTGGTCAGGGAGGTGACCAAGAACCTGATGGTCACTCTGACAGAGCTCCAGCGTTCCTCTGTGGAGATGGTAGAACCTTCCAGAAGGACAACCATCTCTGCAGCACTCCACCAATCAGGCCTTTATGGTAGAGTGGCCAGACGGCAGCCTCTGCTCAGTAAAAGGCACATGACAGCCCGCTTGGAGTTTGCCAGAAAGCACCTAAAGGACTCTCAGACCATGAGAAACAAGATTCTCTGGTCTGATGAAACCAAGATTGAACTCTTTGGCCTGAATGCCAAACGTCACATCTGGATGAAACCAGGCACCTCTCATCACCTTGCTAATACCATCCTTACAGTGAAGCATGGTGGTGGCAGCATCATGCTGTGGGGATGTGTTTTAGCAGCAGGAACTGGGAGACTAGTCAGGATCGAGGGAAAGATGAATGGAGCCAAGTACAGAGAGATCCTTGATGAAAACCTGCTCCAGAGCACTCAGGACCTCAGACTGGGGCGAAGGTTTACCTTTCAACACAACAACGACCCTAAGCACACAGCCAAGACAACGAAGTAGTGGCTTCGGGACAAGTCTGTGAATGTCCTTGAGTGGCCCAGCCAGAGCCCAGACTTGAACCCCATTGAACATCTCTGGAAAGACCTGAAAATAGCTGTGCAGCGACGCTCCCCATCTAACCTTACAGAGCTTGAGAGGATCTGCAGAGAAGAATGGGAGAAATACCCCAAATATAGGTGTGCCAAGCTTGTAGCTTCAAACCCAAGAAGACTCAAGGCTGTAATCACTGCCAAGGGTGCTTCAACCAAGTACTGAGTAAAGGATGTGAATACTTATGTACATGCAATATTTCAGTTTTTTATTTTTGATAAATTTGCAAAAATTTCTACAAAACCTTTTTCGCTTTGTCATTATGAGGTATTGTATGTAGATTGATGAGAAAAAAAGGAATTTAATCCATTTTGGAATAAGGCTGTAACATAACAAAATGTGGGGAAAGTGAAGGGGTGTGAATATACTTTCCGGATGCACTGTATATGTGCATTTGACTGGTTCAGTGTATTTGAGGGGAATGGTCATATGCAACTTTTCAATAGAGCCAATATCATTGTCTGACCTTGGGAAGGAATGACACTCTTCTCTAAGCATCTGTTTCACTACTTGTCTCTGATCTTCACTAAGATGACTTAAATCTACAGGAGGGGTCCCACTGTTCACTGGCATTACTTGTCAGTTTCATGCTGGTGTGATTCACTGTGGCTTGTGTTGAAACGTTTGTAAAAATCTGAGCGGGCAGGACTGTCATAATGGTTTGTACTGTGCCAATTTAAGTGTGCCTTAGCAAAACAATGTCATGGTCAGTTGCGTTAGAAACATCAATTGTGATGACTGGGAATACACCTTTCCTGATTCTGACTAGTGTGTCATACAGCTCAAGGTCATCTGGCCACTGCGGGTTCAGGTCTGGCTGAAATAGCATGGTCATATCTCTTTAAAGGGCTGCACAGCTACACGATAGCTAATTTGGATGCTACTGGGCTTTAAAATTGTAACCTCTTTTTTTGTTTTTACTGCATACCATCTGCTTACTCTGCGCCAACAGCCTGTATAAAAGCTCTCAACTTGTATCTTTTGAGACTTGGGAAAGCTTTCCACACTGCTCCGTACTGTTTAGGTTTTTCAGTCTTTGTCAGGATGTGCTCGATAACATTGAAGCCTATGATGGGATGAAACAAGTGCCAGCCTTTCATTACAAGGACTGAAATGATCAGGCCTTCTGCTTAGTTAGTTTTAGGGGCTAGCCGGGAAGTCGTTTCAATCCATCCTAAGTACAGCATTTCCGTTCCGTTTGTAGCAGTCAATGTCAAATCATCAGGTGGGTCAAGGATCTTTGAAATGTCCCTCAGCCTTGTGGTTGGTAAATATTTATCTTTCCATCTTTCATCGATTATCGATACCTGAGAACCTGTGTCCCATAGAGTTTGCAGTTGATGGCCATTCAGGTAACATTCAACAAGACACTGCCTGCCAACTAGCGAGTTGACTTTGTGGGAGTGGTCAACTCAAGCTAGGGAGGACGGAGTGTTTTTCTTTTTAAAGGAAAACTTTTCACTGGTACTTAACAGGTGAGTGCATTTTCTCTTATGTTTAGCCCAGTTTTGGTTTTGACATGTTTTGGAACAATATAGGGTCTCTTTACAGGATGCGTTTTGTTTCAGTTTGACAGGTGAGTCCACATTGCTGCAATTTGCAAATTTCTGGGACTCTTTGCTAGTTATGGTCAACACCCGTCCCATGGTGGTAACCATTCCCTGTTTAAAGGAGCCTCTAGAGATGGTCTGATTGCTTTAATTTTACATCCAGCTTGAAAATGTTCTCCACTTCCACATTGGTAGCAGTGCATACAGCGTTCATTCGCTCCTGTTTGCTGGCAGGCAAAACATCTCCGTGGAGCATGGACAGAGCAGTTGGTGCACTGATAGGTCCATATTGAGGCTGCATGTCTATCCCAATACTATCATTCTGGAGACCAGTCAGTTATGTGTGTAGACACGTGCACTGGACAAAAGCTGGATCATACTTAAGCCCTGATTCTGACTCTTGGGAAGCAAACAGTACTTTCTGCCTCAAATCTAAAACTTGCATGAGGAAACTCTGAGGGGTTTCTTTGCTGTTCTGTGCTTCCAAGGCTAGTTGCTTGTAAAGATCTGTGGCACTCCTTTCTTGGAAGTGGGAATGCACAGTGTGTGGTGTATACCTGTACATCAGCAGGAAGTTGGCGAGATGGTGTTGTAGTGATGCTGTCATCTGCCTTTTCTCTTCACCCAGAACTTGCTTCATCAGTGCTGCTTTGACTGTCTGAACCGATCTCTCTGCAGCACCGTTTCATGCAGGATTGTATGCTGGCACAAGTGTCTGCTTGATTCCATTACTCCTCAGGAATTGCTTGAATTCACTGGAAGTGAACTGAGGTCCATTGTCGGAAACAAGTTCTTCTGGTAGACCATGAGATGCGAAGATGTTGCGGAGGACATCAATGGTCTTTGCTGAAGTTGTGGTTGTCATGGGAACCACCTCTAACCATTTCGAATGGCCGTCGATGCGTACTAAAAAACACTGTTCGCCTTTTCACAGAAGTCTATGCATATTCTCTGCCATACATGGGTTGGCCACTTCCAGCAGTGTAGTGGGGCTACTGCTGGCAGTTTTCTTTCTGACTGGCAGGCACCGCAGTTCTGAACTGTTCTCTCAATCTCTTGATCCATGTTGGGCCACCACACATAGGATCTCGATAAAGCCTTCATGCGACATATGGATGGGTGTCCTGTGTGTAGGTTGCTTAGTAGCCTTGCTCTGTGTGCTGAGGGAACAATGACCCTCATGCCACATAGCATGCAACCTTGCTCTTTAGATAGTTCTGTTTAACAGATGAAGAACAGTCTGAGACTCTCACCTTTGATCTGATTTGGCCATCCATTCAACGTGATCCCCCTCACTCGGCTCAGCACTGGGTCATTCCGTGTGCTTTGGGCTATGTCATTGGCATGCACAGGAAGGTTGCCAATGAATGAGAAGTAGGAAATGCTGTTTTATTCACCCACTTTGTCTTTGCCTGGTTGCGGCAGCCTGAAGAGTGCGTCTGCGTTTGCATGGTCTGCTGACTTGTGATACTTGATGTCTTAACTGTACGCCATGAGTGTTAGTGCCCATTGTTGCATTCAGAGGGCAGCTAAGGTGGGGATGGCTGACTTTGAACCCAGGATAGCCAAGAGCATCTTGTAATCATTGGTGAGTCTGAATTTTCTCCTGTAGAGGTATTTGTGGAACTTCTCCACTCCAAAAATGACGGCAAGAGTTTCCTGCTCTATTTGTGCATATTTACCCTCTGCCCTCAACAGAGCGCATGATGCAAATGCTATTGGCTTTTCCTCCCCATTTTCCATTATGTGGGAAATAAAAGCTCCGACTCCGTAAGGACTAGCATCACAGGCTAGCCTCGCCTGTTTTTTTGTGTTATAGTGCTTTATCTTTATCCAGCTTGAGTTGTTGATACGTGTGTGACAAGTCCAATTTTGTGAACTGGCCTCCAGCCAATGTTGCAAACAAATTCTGAGCGTTGGGCAGTGGGTACGTCTCCTCTGCCACACTTTGGTTCACCATCACCTTGTAGTCGCCACAGATTCTGATGGATTTATCTGATTTTGGCACAATGATAATGGGTGACGCCCACTCACTTCTGTCCACTTTCGTTATGATGCCCATGCCCTCGAGTCTATCCAACTCTTTCTCCACTGACTCTTTCAGTGCGTATGGTATGGGTCTGGCTTTCCTGAAGATAGGCTGGATGTGTGGCTTTACCTTGATGGATGCCTTGAACTCCCAGCTGGTTCTGGAGCCCTCTTCGAACACAGCCTTGTGTTTCTGTAGCACAGCCTCCACGTCAGCATCACTGTGTCACCTACGGCTCCAACAGAGAATATGTTGCTCCAGTTTAGCTTGATTTTGCTCAGCCAGTTTCGGCCTAGCAGGGCTGGTCAATCTCCTTTCACAGTCACCAGTGGTAACTCTGCTGTTTGTTGTTCAAATTTAGCTTACATGGTCACCTGCCCTAACAACAGTATCCTTTCTCCTGAAAATGTGGACTGTTGCATGTGGCATGATTCAAGGGGTAGGCGGGACAGTGCCTCTCTGTGGACTATCTCTGACACTAAAGTCACCGCAGTTCCGGTGTCTAATAGCATGTCAGCTCCCTTCCCTTCCAATCTCACATCGACAGTAATGCCCTGTTTCCCATGGGAAGCTTTATATGCAGTGTATACTCCAAATGGTTCGTTTTCATTATTGGTTTCATCTTCTTTGCTACCTGCACATACTGTTTTCTTGTTTCTGCACATTTTTTCAATATGGCCTACCTTGGAGCAGTGATGGCGTCTTTCTTAAACCTGCATACCTGCACGCTGTGCTTACCCCCACATCGGTAGCATGGCTGTGGCTGCTGCTGTTTGCTGTCATCATTCCTCTGATGGTAGGTTTTCTTTACATTGTGTGAGCCTTGATGTTTTTTCCATGCCCTTTTGTTTTTTTGTTTTCTGATAATGCACTTTATTTACATTACCGTGTTCCGTAATGCCATCTCCATCACTAATGCTACTTCACTTCTTGTTAGCGCTGGGTCTGATAACAGTTTTCTTTCAATTGCCTCGGTCTTTAAGCCGCTAACAAAACGGTGATGGAGTGCATCATTAAGGTGTGTGCTGAAATCACAGTGAGTCGCCAGCTGCTTCAGTGCTACTACATAATCAGAATAGACTCACCCTCTTGCTGGTTACTTTTCTGGAAAAGAAACTGTTCAGCGATGAACACAGGCTTCGGTTTGTAATGGTCACTCAGGGCCTTGCTTAGCACATCATAGGTTTTGTGCGCTAGGCTTATCAGGACTCATCAAATTTTTCAAAAATCGGTAGGCATCCGCTCCAATCACTGACAGGAACACACTGACCTTTTTCCATCATCCACATTGTTAGTGATCATCCACTGTCCCAATCTTTCCAGTTAAGATTCAAAATCTTAATTTCCCTTGTTGAACTCCGCTAACGCTCCAGTCTGAAATGTCGCCATCTTGCCAGCTTCAGCAGTCACGTAGCCGTAGGTTAGCTTGCTAGCTAGCTCTCGTTAGCATACCACTTTTGTTAGCCGTTTCTTAACGCTACTTTTATAGTATTACAGTTAATACGGTAATGTGCACGGCAATGTGTGATGTCTTGAGTTGATGCAGTTGGAGGACACAGTAGGGGAGCTAGAGGACAAGATAGGATGTAAGTGACTGTAAGAGGGGAGGAGTGTGATGGGGGTTGTCAAGTAAAGAAGCGTATGCTAACAGACGTGTGTCTTCGAGTGGTCCCTTAGCAACACAACACAGTGACGGAAACTGTGAGATGTGGCTGTACATAAAAGGGGTTTTACGATGGTAGACTTTATGCGTGAAAATCGTGTTGCATACATGTGAGCTGACCTATTAGCTGAATAAAGTAGACACTTAACCTGCTCTGTTTGACTGGACATTCCATGATTTATTACATGGTGTCAGAAGTGAGGCATATATTCACAAAGATAGTGAATTATGGTGAAGTTTAGCCCACCAGAAAACTTTTGCTTTGATAAACCGACGGAATGGACTGACTGGAAAAGACGCTTCGAGAGATTCAGAATGGTGACCAAGCTCCACAAGGAAGATGGTGAAGTACAAGTTAGTTCTCTAATATATGCGATGGGGAGTGAAGCAGAGAATATTTTCAAGCCTTTCACTTTTGCTGAAGCAGCACACGAGAATTATTACAATATAGTCCTGTATAAATACAATGAGTACTTTTTCCCTAAACAGAATATAATCCACGAGCGAGCCATTTTCCATCTGTGGGTGCAACAACCAGGTGAGAAAGCAGAGGCCTTTATCAGAGCCCTTTATGAGCTATCAGAGCACTGCGAGTTCGGGATAAATAGGGATGAGAATATTTGTGACCGGATCGTGGTAGGGATTCTAGATAAAGAGCAGTCTCGTAAGTTGCAACTCATGAAGGATCTCACGCTAGCACAAACAGTACAGTCAGTGCGTCAGTCAGAGTCTGTTAGTATTCAAATTAGCAAGCAAGGGGAAGCTACAAGCGCTGCAGCAACTGTGCAAGAGGTGCATGCACAGGGCGCGTGGAAGAAAAACCCAAAAT